>NC_056526.1:52601216-52664354 GCF_019175285.1 Sceloporus undulatus | reverse complement strand
TATTCTCATCCCATCAGAAGACCACAACATTTCCAAGTTTTCCAAACTGGTTTTGACAGCTATAGTAGCCACCATATTCACCATCCCATTTTCACTAATTTTCATGACTTTGTGCATATTTAGTAAGCAGTCACCATGGATGTACTTACTGTAGTCTGCATCAGGTGTGGTATTGAGTTACTCAACACTTTACCTTTTGGCAGTCTGTTCTACTCTACTCCTCTTCAGTATGAAATCACCAATCTGCTCCAGAAAAGGCTGCTCTGGCCCAAACTGCACAGGGACAGGGACAAAATGAACATTGCATTTGCAGTGACTCCTGGTATGTGACCTGGCTGACAATCTAAGCCATTCACTGACTGTCTTATACAAGTAAATGCTGCAGTGAGCCAGATTCATTCCTCTGCAGTCTATGTGTCATCATTATGATATGTATTCCCTAAGCTTTCTTTCTTCATTCTTATCAAGCTAGGTGGAAGCCAAACATTAACAAATTAAATAAGATAAGGCTGTTGCTTTCAGATGGAAAAAAAAGTAGAACAGATATTCTTGTCCCTAGCAACAAATATTCAGTTTGTCTTAGTGATATGCATAGATGAATCTTTTCTCTAACCAACTTATTGTATCACCACAACAGAATCATAGAATTGTAGAGTTGGAAGGGGACATGAGGACCTTCTAGTCCAACTCTCTTCCATGCAGGAATACACAACTAAACCACTACTGAGAGATGCTCATTCATCCTCTGTTTAAAGACCTCCAAAAATGGAGAGTCCACCACTCTGCAAGGAAATCTAAATTCCCCATGGTCTAATGAGGTGCACCCCTACATGGAAATAATTGGGCGGGGGGACTATTCAAATCATTCCTTCCATGGGTGTGCACATAAGCTGATATTCAGCTAAATGCCTGGAAATAGGTGCAGGGTAAAGCTAGAAGATCATTTACTGTTAGGAGTGGGACCCTCAGCAATTCTTTTGCTCCTTAGAGTTCTCTTCTACAAGGAGAAAAGACATAAACAGAGAATGTGTCATTGGGACTGTCAAATATAGCAGGTACAGGTTGCACAAATTGTGTCACTGTATAAAAACCTGTAGTTCCAAGTCTTATGAAAGTAAATTTGGACACTCAATGTAATGCATTTTCCCAGTGCACTCTCAAAATGCAATTTTTTTTAAAAAAAATAACTAATAACACCTAATACCTCCATATGATTAGGGACTTTTCCAGTGCTTAGGAGAATAATACTTAAGGGAAGAAATAAAAATGACTCAGGAAATATGGTAAGTATCCTAAGCCTCAGCCCCCATGATCCAAATGAGTCCAATAGTTTAAATTCAATGATAACTAAGGGTAGGATTAAGAATATGGTGATGGATATTCATATACCTTTTAGTTTTGTATGAAAGCGAGTGCCACTTCCTTGAAAAGAAAGGGCACTGCAATCCTTTCAATGCTCTTCACACTATTTTTCCCCCCTGTGTGGGATACATTTTAAAGAGTGCAGTGGGCCCTCTTTATCTGCAGACTTGCCATCTGCAGATTCCAGCATCTGGTGATGGCAAGCCCCTGGCTGTCCCCAATAGCTGTGCCTACAGTTCTGTTTATGTAATTGTTGTGCTTCCAACACACCACCCTCCACACCAGGAGAGAGGAAGAAGGGTGGCTGTGGTTGTGGCTGTGGCAGCATTGGGCCAGAGGGTTCCTGACCTTTGGAGCCCTCCTCTGAGATAGGTCCTGGTGTGCTCCAGGCAGCTAGGAAGGAGAAGGGGCAATGGCTCCATCCCCCCCCACCTCACCTGGGCCAGAGAAGGAGCCACCGGGGCCAGGGTTTCCCCCCCTCATACTCTCCTGCTCTTGCCTGCCAGCCCTTCAGGTTGCCCCCTCCCCAGGCGCCTCCTGTCACTCCAGGCAAGATGGCCAGGCCTTGGAAGGCTGACTCTGGAGCCCTGAGGAATTGCCTGCCCCCCCCCCATTGATTCTCAGGTGGCTCTTCTTGGGAGGAGAGAGGCAGTGGTGCCTGAAAAGGAAGAGGAGGAAGAAAGGGATAGAGAGGAGGAAAAAGGAGGGATGGGGGGGTTGAGGGTCCCTCTTTTCAGTTCCATGTCTCTGCCCTGCATCGCCTTCACACCTCCTCCAACCCCGACTGGAGCCCAGGACACCTCAACCACTGCAACCTCCGCTGGCCCCTCTGATGCACGTTCCCTGAAAAGGGGCGTCATGGTGGCCAGCAGTCCCTTCCTCCCACACCAGACTTCCTGGAAAGAAGAGGCTTGGGGCCCTTCTGGAGTATTCGCCAGGCCCCTTCCCTGCTTTCTGGCCCAGTGCTTCCCTACCAAGGCTGGAGCCTAGGCAAGGCACCCTAGGCAGCAACAGGGATCCCTCAACAGCCACCATCTTCATCCCACTCCTCCTCTTCCTTCTTGCCACCCATGATTGTAAGAATGCTTTCCTCTCCCCTGAGAATCCCACCCTCCTTTGGGACTTGAGCATCTGCAGATTTTGGCATTCATGTGGGAGTCCAGAACCTATCCCCCACAGATACTGAGGTCCCACTCTACTTTAAAATTATTGTAAATGATTTTTTATGATTAAAAAGAAACCTTTTTAGAACTTACAGTTTTGAAGCATTCTTTTTACTTTATATCCTTAGGGGTTTTCTTTGTTTTAACAGCATGCAGCTTGACAGAAATACACTACCAAAAAAGGGATTAAGGTATATGATGTTTTTCAGTATGACTGCTGTTTCTCTGTTGTTCTGTAACCTTTTTCTATAATATTTGTCCTTTTCCTGTCACTATGTATATTCTCTCTTTTTTTGAAAAACTTAATACAACTTTGATTTTTTTCTGAGTAATCCTTTAAAATTTCTTCTCCTTTTATTCTGGCAGTGTAAACAGCTGAAATTGCTTATTTATTGAGTAAATGTGAAATTGCATTTTTAACTACTTCAAGCTCTCTATTTACATTAGAAGACTTATATTATTGCAAATTCCTCAAAATCATTTGGAACCAAATCCAGTGACAACCTAGGGCTATGCAGAAGCACTCTAGGGAATTTTTGTTAATCTTATTAAAACAATATTATTATCTTCCCAGGTTTCTGAGATTTTTGCCTATGTAAGAACACAAATACAGGGATGGAAATTCAAAATTTAAATGTTTTAAAATATTCAAAAAATGGGAAATATGTTTCCTCAGGGTAGGAATCGTTGGTGCTGGGAAGCTTTGCAGTTCAAGACTTAATCTGTATAATAGCTGAACATCTTTGTAAAGAAAACAGCATTTTCTATGTAGGAAACAGCACTTTCTGCCCAGAAATACTATTTTCTGTGCAGAAAATGTTTTCTGCACAAAAAAAATACCCACATACAAATATTGTGCAGAATAGATCCTCAACTGCAAACAGTCTTCAAAAACTGTAGTTTTCAGAGATTTTCTCATGGTAGGAAGAAAATTATAAATGTTACTCACTGCTTTCCTTAAGAAAGAAAATATGTCCCTGCTGAACAAAACCCACAAAACAATGATAGCTTTGTTGGCCAACCAAAATGTTCAAACTGCATCATGCAAACATTTGAAACTTCCCTAGCTAGTTCATCAGGCAAAGAAGTAAGGTGGCAATGATAGTCACAGAACTACATTTTGTATATATGTACAAATATGTGTACAGATGTTCTTTCTGTTGTTAGTTCATGGTCTGGGGGGACTTCAGTGCATGCAGAGGCCACTCCCATTCCTCCCCATATGCAGACTAGGGACAAAAACCAATAAAAGACAGGTAGTATAATTTCAACTCCATTAGCAACAGAAAAGTAACTTCTCTTGAGATCCAAGCTGTCCCTGTCCTATGCAAAGCTAACTCCTCTTTCTTAGGCAGACAACGCTGAATTTCTCCTGCATTGCTCAAGAAGTCTCTGTAATATTAGGAAAATAATAGGTGTTGTGCAGTGCTCAAAAAGCCCTTCAGAAACTCTAGTTTTGATGGCTGCCTTCTATACCACCTTACCATGTTCCCTGCCCTCTGCCATCCTACAGTCCCATTCCCTCTAAAATGCCACCTCTTATCCTAATTTAGCTATAATCTTTTCCCAGATAGCTATGTTAATAAATTGACTCCTTCTTTCCTTTCAACTTTAGTGTTCCACTCAGATAAATAGTACTACTGGCAAGTTGCCTAATACTATCAGCGCCAATATTTTCAGGAGGAAGAACAGAAGCCTTTTCTGTTGCACTTGAATGGTAACACACAGGGTTGCCCCTCTCTTGATACTGCAGATTATGGATCAGGTTTCCAAGCATGTTGAAAAATAAAAATGTGAGAAACTATTTCAGATTCTCCTCTCTGCCTGCTCACTTTAAAAAATACACTGGTAGTAATGTTGATTATACTGCTATTAGCAGAACACTTTCATTTATCTCCTGGAATTAGAAGAACAGTCAGCAGTTCTCTTTCTTTGTCTCCATGCTGGTGAAGCTCAGGCATCCCTGTCCAGAAGAACCATTAAAAGCAAATAAAGAGAAAGAAAAACAAAGCACTAAATATATCCTTGAATGGTTAGTGTTTTTAAAATCTCTCAAAACAACATTTTTTTAAAAAAATGTACAGATCGACACACAGCTCATTCCTATAAATATGTACTATTATTTCAGTGTGTGGTTTCCCAACTAAGTTTCAACCTTAATCTGCTTTTATGGGAGCAACACAGAGTCTATAACCTAGAATTACTTAGTTTAATATTCATCCTCATTTGTCCCAGTCCCAGAACCTGGGAAAGTTGTTTATGAACTACTACATCCCAGAATCATTGAAACATGGCAACAAACTAGCTGCTTTATTTTTGAGTGTTTTGAATACACTCCAAATAATTTTCAATTTATTTTTTAAGATGGGACAGCTAAGCATAATTTGTTTTGGGAGCAATTTGGCTGAACTGACACAGAAAATGCAGGCTCTTGAGATGAAACCTGAACTGTCTGAAATGCCTGCACATGCTAACTTGCCATCTTAATCCATTGAAGAATTTGCCTTTCTTAGTCCCTGCCACACAGTCTGGCCAGTGGGCTATAGTGCACTTCTGCAGTTGCATTCTTGTCTTTGGCAGCAACACCAAAAAGTCATTGAAAAAATTCATTTCCAAAGTTTTTGTTCCCGTACCTATTTCTGTACATGTGAGTATTTCTTTTTCTTCTGTTAAATCTGTCCATTGTATTAGAAGGGCAGGGCAAAAAGAGTATTCTGATCATCAAAGACTGCATATTATTCTGCTAGAAGTGACTAACAAATGAAAGGCATTGTTTGACAGTTTCTCTTCTGTTCCTGCATCTCTCAGCTTACCTGTACATTATGGTCTCTTTAATCATGTATAAATTGATTGCTTGTCTCTAGTCTTCGTTACCAGTCTATCATTCTTCAACTCTGCCTGAAAGTCAGTGTTATGCCTATTTCTGTGCTGGATTTTGCAATCTTTTCTTAACATTTTAACAGGTTTCTTTGATGTCTCTTTCCATCATACACAAATTGGTGTTGTTCATTTTTTTGTCTGTCTGTTTCTTGCGTGACACAAAGCCAAGTATCCTGTTCAAAATCAACTGAAACTGCTATATGATTATACTAGAGAGAAATGACTAATCTTTTCTTCAGGATAGCTCAATCCTTGTATCTTCCCTGTGGAAGTTTTAAGTGTACAAGTAGTGATGTTTTTCAGGTACACTCCATCCTCTCGGCAGGCCAGTCAAGAGGAAGGGAAAGAGTGGCTGCGCTCCCATTCTACTGGAGGTCTACAAGACACTGGAAATCAGTCTCCCTTGATCTCTCCTACAGCTATGTCTTCATCTGCAACTGGGAAATATTTTTCCAATTTAGGTAAAAGAAAACCTCAAACACTTGCAGCTTACCCATATTGTGTTTATTTTGGGGAAATGGGGTTTGTGCAAAAGAATGCATAGTTTCAGCTGCCTTAATAGTGCATTTTCTGCTTAAGATTTGTCTGAGCATGTTATGAATATCAGTGCATTCCACTGAGCACTTCAAAGTACAGTGGACCCTTCGTATCAGTGGGCTGGTAATATATGGATTTGACTGCCCATGGATCACTATGCCCCATATTTTTCAATGGTGGCACATGCACAGACACACTGATTGCCCAGATAAAAGTCTCACTTCAGTAAGACTGGCTCTCTATCACAGGTATAGAGATTGTATTTCAGATGTTGTTGGACTGCAGTTTCCATTAGTCCTTGCCAGCATGGTCAGTGTTGAAGAATGCTGGGAGCAGCAGTCCAACACAATCTGAAGGTATACATGCTTTCCCACTCTGCTGTAACAGATTTATTTCTTATCTTGTAATCTCTCTGAAAAACTATGAGGGTCTCTGAAAAGAGAAGTGATCCATTCAATTTAAAAGTTTGTTAGCAGTACAACAAACAACTGGGAACTTATAGGGACATTTTGACCATTGTACAGTGGGAAACTAAACAGTTGGGAATGTATGTACCATCCCAGCTCCCTCTGTAATAGCACATTGATCCAGAAAAGTATATTAAGATTGGGATATATCCTCACTAACCATTTACTGTAGCATCATGAGCTCAGCATCTTTTCCCACCATCTTTTTAATAGCCTTTATTCTGTTCTACCAAGTTAAGTGCTTGGGAAATTACTGTTGTAAAAGTAATTTATTTCAGATACCCATTACAATTTTTGAAAAGTAATTAATTTTCTTTGCTCGATACAGTATTGAAAAAGTAATCTGATAATATTGCTTGCTGATCTGGTATTTTTCCACACCTTTCTTTTTCTTTAGGGTGGTGAAAAAGCCTTAGGGTTGATATGTGAGTGGTGTAAACATGATACATTCCTTTCAAAATGCCTCTAAAAATTCCATTAAAAATAACATTTGAAAGTTACTAGAAACAGTTATGTTTAACAAGTAACAGTTTCTAACTATTTTCACTTGTTTCTTGTTATACTAGTCAAGTATTTTCATTCTTAGTTGCTATTAATTTTGAAATGCAGTTTTCTTATATCTTTGTTGCAGAAAGAGGTACTTGTAACTTGTTACTTCTAGGCTCTGGCATATATATCTTACAAATAAAGTTTTTTCCACTCCTGCTCCAAACTGAGACATAGGTAATTAACATGTGAACTAAGAAGTGAGAATATTCCTTCTCTTTCCAAAGCTAGCATCCAAATGTCTCAAACATGTGAATATGCTTTCTGAAAAGGCAGACATGCCTGTGAAATCAAAAGAGAAGGTTTACTCATTTTTTTAGTTTTCCTTTGAAGTTGGTTAAAAAACAGTGAAATTGGTAGCTTACATGGATAATATTTTTAAATCATCTATATAAAAAGCATCATACAAAACTGGCACAGTTTCTCCTCGGACAAGATGCAGATGATTCTGTTCTACTAAAATAATTTCATAGCTTACACTATGATAGATGTGGTGAAAGTGCTGCCTATGGCATGCATATCCTCCTGGGCTTTTCTGTTAGTCCACAACCCCTGAGATCCATCCAAACCTATTTGGATTTTAAAAAAACACCTCTTTTTGCCCCTACAAATGCCTCAAGAGTATGTGGGAGGCAATTTTGATAAGGTATAGGTAAAGGAGATACCCTTTTCCAGAAATTGACTTGGAGAACATTTTGGAGTAAATAACTTTAAAATAAATAAATGGACTGTGATGGGGGTGCAGCTCTCCAAAGTCCCCCAGGTGGCACTATGGCATCCTGATCCACAACAGTTGTACATTTGTGCATCATGCCAGTTAATAAATCTATTTCCAGCCCTCATTTGGTAGTCATCATCAAGTTAGCTCTTTATAATGAAAGTGTAAGCTCTAGAGAACCAGTTCATCCATGAACAATAACTTGATATGAACTCACAATGCATTCCTAGTTAAAAAGAAAAAACCCTTAAGAATAAAGATTTTGTATGTAAATTTGATTATATTTGCAAATAATCAACTGGAATTTGCCTATATTTCCCTCTTTATTTTTATTAGTTAATGATAAATCCTAGATCTCTTTAATCAGAAACAATTCCAGTCAATTTTATTATAGTTGTACCTCTGTACAGTACTTAGTGTACAAGTGAAGACATAGATATATACAGTGATGTCAGTTTTTATCAGACATAGCATGGATTTTGCTCATTTTTTTTTCAAGTTTCTTTCTTGATACCTTTTGATAAAAATGAATCCTGATATACTAATGGATTTCTTTTTTAGGAGTGTGGTAAACAGTGTAATTGCTTATTGTTAAAGCTTTCCTTCAGTCCAATATTTCTTTTTTGTGCAGGCCATTTTCCTGTGGAGTTAAATGACTTTCAGGGGTGGGGGGAAACACTCTACCAGACATTTTTATTTCAGACACAGCCGGAGCTGCTGGAAATGTCTTGGTCTACCACATCAGTTCAAAGTATTTGACATAGTCTGAAACCAGACAGATGAATTCTGTTTTCCTTGGCCTTAGTTCCACCCCAACTAGAAAGGCAGAAAATGTTCCATGAAGTTTTCTGAAAACCAATTTTCCAAGTAAATCTAGCATTGGAACTGAGATGAGCTCTGTTACTTCTCTTTTAGATAAAGCCTGAATATAAAAGGCAGGTTCCTACTGCAAATATAGATGGCAGAAAAAGAGAAAAAGATACATCAGGAGATGCAGTTGTAGTGTTGACCTAAAAATCTTCCTAATAGTGACTGCCATATTATAATTACATGCATATGAAAAGCAGTAATATTAAAAAAGAAATCTGTTTTAGCTAGGGATGTAAAAAAAATACTCATAGATTATTTTCATTCCTGACAGATGAGGAGAAACCCCATAACAATGGTCAATTACAATGAGATTTTCTTTTTCATGTGAAATCTTCATTTGCAAACGTTTTTTGGCACAGAAAATGTTTTTCACAGAAAACAGCATATATTATTTTTTAAAAAATCAGTTTTCTGCAAATACCATTTTTGTGAAAATGAAATTTTCAGAGAAAGTTCAGATATGCAAACAAAATAATTGAAAAACATGCATAAATTCATTTTGACCAGTAAAGAAAAGACCTTTGAAATTCTTCATACTTGCATGAAAATAAATGATACATTCCACTCTAAAGAGATTATCAAATGGAGAAAAAGGACAGGAGAGAAATGGGATGCTCCCATCCTTATTGTGCTATTGTCACACCATGTCCTGCAACATTACACCCATCCTATCCTTCTCCCGTCAGTGAAGTGGAATGGTCCTGTAACTTTATTCATGGCAGTTTCCTGTGAATAAAATGTTACAGGACCATTCCACTGACAGGACAAGGATGAGATGAATGTGATATCATGGGACATTGTGTGCTAATCTCCAATTAATCTTTGCTTAATCATGTGATAAGGATGGGAGCATCCTATTTCTCTCCCGTCCTTTTTCTCAGTTTGATAATCTCCATAGTGACAGACCATACTCACAGAAAGACGTAAGTAAATATGTATTATTCATCCAAAAATGTAATTTGACACTGTTTTTCCTCTGAGGTCTATTAGCAAAGTTTATGCTTGATATTGCAGTGAGTCCAACAAATTTATCCCAGTTTAAACTTCCTGGTCCCAGTATGATGAGATCAAACAGCATCCCTGCACAAGATTCTTCTTTCGATCTCTATGATGATTCCCAACTCTGTGGTAGTGCCACATCCTTAGAAGACAGGCCACGTGCAATCAGTCACTCTGGTTCATTCAGGGACAGCATGGAAGAAGGTAAGTGTGTGTGAAGTGTATTCAGCAGAGGTTATATTCAAATATAATACAGAGCCATGGTTTGTACAAACCATAGCTAAACAGACACAGCATAATTACAGCTTCACAATGTGCATTACAAAAACCACACTTTTGAATTGATAATTGCCTTTTGTTTCTCATCTTTTCAGAGTTCTGTTTCCCAAATTCACTCTTGCCTTCATAGCACAACTACCTCTTCAGGGGATGCATGTGTTGTTTCCATAGTGTAACATACTTTTTTAAAAAGAACAGTTGCCTTCATTGGGTTTCCAATGATCTGTTTACCAGCACATTGTCATTTGGAGACAAGGCTCAGATGATGATTCTGAAATGCTGGCTTGTTGGCCTAGCAAAGCCATGGTTCATGAGCAACCCATGGTCTGGCACTGAACCAAAACCTAGGCAAAGTATTTGATAGGGTTAGATCTGAATCCAGATTCCCAGCACTTGGAAACAGCAACCCAGTTAAATTGTTAATTCATTAGATTGTTCTAGGAATGTAGCTAAAATCACTAGATTTTCTGGTTAACACTGAAATTACTCTTATGCTTTAAGGAGTTGTTTATTTTTGAACATTAAAATTTGATATTGAATTGTTCTTCCTCTGGCATAGGACTTTTATCAGACTGGCAAAAAAAAAAAAAAAAAAAAAAAGATGGGAGCATAGCAGTATGCTCCTGTCAATATCACACAATAGCGTGAAGATTATCACATAACGTCACAACTATCATGCAGTTATCCCATGAATAAAGAGGCAGTTGGACATGAATGGAAAGCAAGTAAAAAAGAGTCCTGGGACTGATTTACTTACTTAGTCTTTAAGCAGCCATGTTGCTTATAGAATGATTCAAGACTGGAATGTTCATGCCTCTCCCCTTAGGGAGTGGATGCATTTTGACTCTTTTCAGGTCCCCTCTGGTATCCCCCCACCCTGGTTTCTATTGTATATTATTTGTTATTTATGGATGGAGCATATTGTGTATTTATATGATATTATGTATGTGTTATTCGTTAGCATGATTATTGCTGCTCAATTGGATAATTAAATGGAAAGATTTCTTTGCATCTCCCCACATTTTCTTCCTCACTCTAGTTCTCCTCCTCCCAGTCTGCTTTCCACCCACACTCTGATTCAGTGGGCCATGTGCTTGGAAGGTTTTGGTGAGACTGGAGCTATTCATTTGGAGCTATAAATGTAATTTAGTAAAATTCATGCCCTCCTCATATCTTCTGAGAATCTCATCAAACCTCTTTGTAATGTTTTAACATGTTTATCATTACTCACTTGGTTAATTAAATGTAAAGTTTTGTAAACCTATCCCCATTTTTCCTCTATTTTTTTCTCTGCCTTTCCCATCTCTTGCTTTTCACCTGTCTCCCTTCTTGAGTTGATTACATATTTTGAGGGGTTTAATAAGACTGAATCTTGGTTGAGTTGGTTCCAATAAATGTGGCTAGCTAAATTCACTCCTTCCCATTCCTGTCTATCTCTTCCTTTTAAAAATCTATTATAAGTACATCTCATTGAGTGAAATATGTACAGTGGCCCTTTAGTATCCAGGGGTTTGGTTCCAGGACCACTAGCACCCCAATGGATACCAAAATCCATGGATGCTCATGTCCCAGACAATTTTGAAACAACAAAAACAGTAATTTTAAAAGTGCAAGTAACAAAATCTGATCTTAGGGTGACCAGTGATAACTTCATACCTTTCTCTATAAACCTTTCCAGGGTTTGTTCTAAAACAAGAATGCTAAATGTCAGGTTCACTAACAGTGACTTAATCAATTAAGTTAAAACATTTTTAGTGATAAATTGACCCCCAAATTTCTAATGTTTGATATTATTGATTTAATTTTCAAACCTAACATTTTAAGCTTTGCAAATTTCTGCTTAAGCAAAACGCTAAGCCCATCTTTTTTGTAACAACTTCATAAAGATACATGGGAGGGTAAAATGGAATAATTTATTTATTGGGTTAATATCTTTTATTGGCCAGAAAAAATGGTTCAAGCTGCTCACAGTAAGACTGAATAAAAATACTATTAAAATACAAAACAAGCTCAACTGTTAAAAGGAAATGAAATTTTAAAAATTAAAACATGTCAGAAAATAAAATAAAATAGTGAGTATCTGCCTGGTATAAAGGCCTTTTATTCCATCTCTATTCTGTTGCCAAAAACCTATTTCAATAAAAAGGTACAAGTCCCTAAACTCTTAGGAGGAAGAATGGGATGCCAATGTGATTAATACAATAGAAGAGGATTGTGTTTTGATGAACATATGGAAGTACAAATGGAAATTTAAACTCTGCCGCATAGTCTCATGATAACAAGACGTGGAGCCCCACCATAGACTGCTTGTTCTGAAACAAAAGGCAAGGAAACCTCATAATGATTCTTCATTTATTTGAAGTCTAATCTGCACTGCAGAATTAATGCTGTTTGACCCACTTTAACTGCCATATTTCTGGGGTGTATACTTTTGTGTCTTTTCTGTCACAAAGCTCTTGTGCTACAACAAACTACAAATCCCAGGATTCCATAGCACTGACCAATGGCAGTTAAAGTAGTTTTAAATGGCATTATTTGTACAGTACAGATTAGGCCTTACCCAACGTCTTCCACCTTTTCTTTCATAAAAAGAACTCTTTTTTTACAATGAAGGCAGCTGCAGCATAAAAGAATATTATGGTGTAATATCTCTTCAAAGCTGTTTTTGCTGCAGCTGTATAGTATTTAATGGGTTGAGGCTCCTGTGTTTGCGAGACCTCATCCACAATGCTTGACTGGAGTTAGTGAAGAAAAAAATCTTGCCTTGCCTGCCTTGGAGTCTTATCAGCTTGTGAGTTTGCCTTATTGCAACAGCAGACATTACAATTATAATGCAGAATGGTTAGATTCACAGGATTTTCTTCATGCCTACATAATGCCTTTTTTTAAAAAATATTAATCTCTAACAACTGCAGATATGCTCTTCCTACTTAGACCTCTCCTGAGACAGTCATTTGCAGCTGTTTCTGATTCTGCCAGGGATGATGGTCCACCCTGGCTGCTAAGCTCTCAGGCTTTTACTATCAACAGCATTCATTTTTCTCTCCTTACCATTACCACTTGCATCATGGTTGCTGGCTAATTGCCTGGTTAAGCTCTTCCACACTGCCTCATTACAGAAAATCAGTGGTGCTTTCCCCCCTTCCTCCATTGCTGTCATCTCTAACTGTTTTGTGTGTGTGTTTGTCTAGGTTTGGCAGCAACTCAAGCTTAACAGGCCATTTTTTTCACTTGCAATTGCAGCAGTCCCGGCTGATTTTACAACTGAACACACAATTTCCAACATCCTGAGTTGGCCTTGGCCATCTGTCCTCAGCTAGGGAGATCAATATTTTAAAAAGCTAAGAATATTATTGAGCTGTTTGGGAATGAATGGGATATACTGATCTGATAAGTGATGGCTCTTTACATTTTATGAATGTTTCAGTTTATAAAACAGTGTTTGAAAGAAATGTAGCAGTGCCAATGCTGGACCTAGAGAATCAGCATTACTGATAGAAGCAGGCCAGAGGAACAACAAGCAATATTCCACCATGGTTCTGCTGTGCTCATATAATGTACAGAGTAGTTTCACATGGAACCTTCCCCATCCACCCACATCTCTGCTGTAGCATGACATTGACTGGTTAGCTTCAGCTAAGTTACTCTCATCCTCATTTACCCTACATGATAGACATAACTAGATTATGGCCCAAAACAGACAAGCCCAAAGCACCGTGCTGCTGCCAATATTAGGATTCCGGAGCACACAGCATCTGCATGCTCCGGAACCCTAACACGTATGGCCGGCACCATCTTTATGTTGCGCTTGCGTCTTGGATGCATCACACTGTGCCAATGGTGCACTGATGACATCATCCCCATGTGCCAAAAAGAACCCAGTTTTTCCAGGTTCTTTTTGGTCTGGAGGGATGCAGCACAATTTGACTGCTGCGGCGTCCCTCTGGAGGAAAACAGGCCACCACCAGCCCGGACTTTCCTGCAGGTATGTACTGGGCCTACATTACATAAAGCAATAGATTAATAAAAGTAACGAAGAAGTCTTAAATAATGAATAAAATCCTAGACCGCCAAGAATGTTAATTGGTAAAAACAGTTTACAAAATAAAAATATTTCATACCCTTCGAAAAAAGAAATCTTAAAATATGACTTAGGATTATTTTGGCCAAAGGGGAGCTATTTAGTTGTACTTTTTATCTTCCCTCCTTGACCCACTTAGTTTTTATGTGGTGTCTTTTTAGTTTTTGATTTTATGTTAGCTACATTGGAAAATCTTTGGGCTGTAAAATGTAGAAAACAATACATATTTCCTTTTTTTTAACCTGGAAGGCAGCCCTCTAATTTAGTGGATATTATAGACTGCAGCTAAAATTAGGTTGTCTTGTTGATTCTAAGGGCCAAACTAACAATTAGCAATTGTGGTGATTGGCTATTAAAAATAAATGTATTGCGCCCTTGAGTTGTATGCCTGCCAAGATCCATGTTCATCTTAAAGACAATTTGGATTCTAAGCAACTTTTTAGTGGTTGTTATTTGCTTTGCCAAACATTCATTTGCCAAAAGGCAGTACTCAAATTGTCTTTTGCTATCAAAGTGAGCTAAATGTTGTTTACCAGTAGAAAATAAAGCATACCATTAAAATCGCTCTAGTAAAGTGTTTTTCTGCAGAGAAAAATAATTCTTGCTGCAAGAGGAATAACAGTGTGGGTTTCTAAATGGATAGCCTCTGTAATAGCTTTCTTTTTGCAGAAATTTGTTTTCATTTGAAAAGAGATGTTCCATTATTGAGCTGGACAGCAAGTAACTCCTGTTGTTTTATCAATATTTTTGTAATAATGCTCTTGCTGTTTCTCTATTTTTAGTACATGGGTCCTCATTATCACTAGTTTCCAGCACTTCTTCTCTCTACTCCACAGTAAGTATTGACAATATACAAAAAACCTATATCTTTTCAAATTGTATATCCTATGAAAAGCTAAGGGGGTTGTTAAATAGTCAAGGAAACAGAGATGAATGTTTGACATCAGTGGGACAATGGAAAACTCTTGCTGCTGTTTGAATTTAACATCTTTCTTGTGCTTTTCAAAAGCCCAGTGCCTCTCTTAGATGAATTTGGCTCTCTGTAAAATCTTTTGTGTTTTCCCTTGGAAGCCAAATTGTACAGAATCTGCTAGGGGCCAATTGTGTACTGCTGACAGCTGTTTCTTTGCCATTCTAGAATATTTTGTCTCCAGTTTTTCTGCACTTTAAAACCCAGTGGCGCAGTAATTGGCCACTTGGTGGATTACTTTTGCTCTGTTGCTGGAGGCTTACTGATGTGTGAAAGATTACTCTGAAATTACAGTGTTGCTTTGAGGACACTGTTTTGGTTTCTAGCGTAAAATGCTATTTAGGGTACCAGGCAGAAGATGATGTTAATTATTAGCCATATTTCTTCTCTAGAACAAAGTGAAAAATGGTTTTGTGATGAATATTAGAAGCACAGTAAAATTGTGGCTTTTATAATTATGTTGAATTAGATGATGCACCAATGAATGTATCATTTAAACACTTCATGGGAGTGGGGTGGGGGGTGGGACAATTAATAGTTGAAGACTCTCTGGACCAGCAGATAAGTTAGCTAGTTATTTAATTTTTATTTATTTCTTTATTTATTGGTAGAGCTTAACACAAGCTTTTCATGTATATTTTCTAACAAACTGGCATTCATTCATTAGGTTGCATGAATTGACATGTTTCTGTATAGCAATACAAAGATAAGACTTTCCTTTGGATTTGTAGATTGGATGTCTGACTGTTTACACCCCAGCCTCAATTTTTGTTTAAAGCATGGCTTCTTGGTTTTAGAGAGGTTTGAAACACGCAGGTCCACATAGAATTATAGAATCATAGAGTTGGAAGAGACCACAAGAGCCATCCAGTCCAAACCCCTACCATGCAGGAAATAGACCACCATAACATGAACTTAATTTTTTCTAAACCAAGCTTCTTATTGTGGTCATCACTTAGCTAAGTATACATTCATGCCTCCAAACTGCCTTTTGCTGTGCTCTCCTCCCCTAATTATAAAATAGAAAATTCTATAAAAACTAAGTACTGATTTTATAATGAAAGAGGTAAATTAAGGGCATAGTAATCAACAAAAGAACATTTTCATATATCATAGTTTACATTTTAGGATCAGATCCCCATAATTTTTATAGTATCTCATATTATTACCCCAACTGTGTTGGTATTTTGTGAAGATGGTATTAAAAATATGGACAACAAAGGGGGATATAAAATGTAAGGTGAAATGTGTGTATAACTATGCAGTGCGTATTTTTGTGCCGAGGGAGCTTTGTCGCTGCTAATGCAACCATATTAGAGAATTGTGATGATGTGCAATGAGGCATCATGCAAGTTATCCTGTTATGTTATATGGGCTCCCACTGCACAATGGAGTACCACAAAATATGGGGATTTTTTTTTCTGGCTAGGTGCAGGGCATCCATGACTTTCCACTGTCCTCCATTCTTGATTACCAGTACCCCTTGGTTCTGTTGGACATTGCATTGCACAATGGCAGCCTGTCCTACAAAGTGCTGTACTGTTGCACATCATATCAATTATATAACAGTCATGTTGCTCACTCCATTTTTGCAGTGGCCCAGTGATTGTGCAGCTGTGGCAATACTCCCCAGCTTATAAAACAATTGTACTAGACATTTTAAAGTATGATATATTAAGTTGATTTACAACATCACAAATTCCCCAACACAATGCACAATTGTAGTCTCTAATTACATAATTTAGTAGTATATTTGTCACAACTCATAATTTGGAGTAGGGAATATTATTTGTCCCACCTGGACTTGGATATATTCCCATGTCAAACTCTAACCCAGAGTCCAGTCCAAAGGTCACACAATACCAGTCAGTCACAGCAAAGGGCAGAGGTAAGAGCACAGTCACAAAGCAAGTCCAGAAGTCAGATAACCAGAGTCATTAATCGAACAACAAGACTGGTTGTCAGCTGCAAAGAATTTCTGCAGCTGGAGGTCTTTTAAAAGGCCTCTGCTTCTCTCAGCTGAAACCTATTAGCTCTCCTCTTGGCTTCTATCCTGGAAGAAAGCTTCAAAGACTCCTTGATCTGTCTTCATTCCACAGGTCCTAGCACCTGCAGCTCAGAGTTCATAGAGTCTGTTTTTCCCTTTGCAGCTTCTGAGTCTCCTCATACTGCTGATCCAGGTAGCCCCAGATCAGCTTCCTCCAAGTCTTCAGAGTCTGACTGTGCCTTTAAGTCAGAGCCAGGGCAGTCCATGGCAATTTTCTTGGGATATTTCAAAAATGAGTTGAGTTGCAGAAATATGCAGCAATAATTTTTGGCATGTGGCCAGGTCAACTGAATTATGCCTCATCACATAACAAATAGCATGCAAAAAGACTACTTGTGATTTCTGTTCCTTGAGCCCATCACATCTTGCTTTCTAACCACTTGACAACACTTCATGTTCAGTATTTGAGTATCTAGCTGTGATAATAGAAGCTGAAGAACTTTTTTTAATAAGGGCAAGGGAGGCTTTTGGATTATAGATCCATAGTGTGAATTGTACTTGAAGTACATAATCCTTGAGCAGCGCTTCATTTGCTGATTCTCATCAACACCTAGGGCTAAAGCTCAAACAACTGTGCTGTTCCTAATCAAGAAATGGTACTCTAGTAGAAACATCAAACAAAATATTGGAGCATAAAAAACAACATTGCATTCTTCTGTGAAATTAGACAGTCCCCACTACTGCCTTATTTTGTATCTGCCTGTTCAGATTAAAACATCTCAATTTTGCTTTTCAGAAAAAGTCTAAGGTCTAAATGAGGAATAGAAATTAGATATTCCCTTACAACTTGTGCATTGCCCCTTAACAAAGCACTATTCCCCCTAACCTTGATCTATTAGAAGTATGGGTATTGTGCAGTCCTGCTAGTACTGTTAAACTGTAACTTCCAGCTGCACAATCTCCAACCCTGGCAAAATTCAATTGCATATTGCAGTGTTGGCAATAGCAATAGCAGCTTCATTTATATACCACTTCATACCGCATTAAGCAGTCTCTATGTGGTTTACAACTGTAAACTAATTGCCCCCAACAAGCTGGATATTCATTTTAGCGACCTCGGAAGGATGCTAGACTGAGTCGACCCTGAGCATTAGCAGACTTAAAGGAAGGATAGGACTCATGTGACACTATTACAACCATAACCACATCTGTTGTTGTCCTGTGCCACAAGGTGACTGATTTACACAGTTTCTTTGGCAAATTTTATTCAGAGGAAGTTTGCCATTTCCTCCTTCTTAGGCTAAGAGAATATGACTAAACCACTACACCATACTGGCTCTTTATGCACATTCATGTGTATTTCCCATTTAATTCAATATGACTTCCTTTTAGATAAATAGGTTAGTATTGCAATATAACCTAAACATTCTGTAGTACTCTATTTGCAGAAAGAGTTATAGTGAAAACTCAGATCAAGAATATTTCTTATGTCCATGTTCATTGATTTTTTTTTCTACAGTTACAGCTAAGAACTAATTTTTATCCAGGTTAGGAGCTATTACATGTATTGTGATGTAGGAACATGGAGCAGATTGGACAATGACTAGAATGCCACTGGCAGAAAACTTGACTCTTATCTGATAAGACACACCATAAAGAATTCTTGCATTCTTATGGAGTGGCAATACATGCAGTGAAGAAAAGTTTCTTCTCTGCACGTAGTGTGTCTTCGAACTTATATCCAGCAGAAGTGTTCAGGGTGATAAAAGACCTAACTCAGGTGCCTGTCCCCCAGAATCCTTTGTTAGAACCTTCTTCAGTTCACTGATGTTTTGAATGACTATCTCGCAAGTAATATCTGTTGAATAAGAGCTGGTTTGAACTCCAATATTATGCAGAATCTGTGGATGAGGTGTCCAATGACTCCATGAACAGGATTATACTAGATAAATTTGAGCCTGTGAATACTGAGGATGTGGACAAACTCCTTGGAGATGTGAAGAAGACAAATTGCCCTCTCAACCCTTGTCCTTCATGGCTGGCCATCCAAGGATGAGAGACACTTAGAACCCATCTAAAATATACAGTATTATAAATGCATTGCTCAAGGAGGGCTATTTTTCATCTTATTTAAAGGAAGCCATGGTACAGCTACTTTTAAAAAAGCCCTCCTTAGATCCCTTGGATATGAATAACTATAAACCGGTCTCTCATCTTTCGTTTTTAAGCAAGGTGATCGAGAGGGCTGTTGCTCTCCAACTCCAGGCAGTTTTGGATGAAACAGATTATCTTGATCTATTTCAAACTGGCTTCAGGGCAGGATACAGAGCTGAGACTGCTGTAGTTGCCATAGTGGACGATCTATGTCTAAGCATTGACAGGGAAAATGTGACCCTCTTAGTGCTTTTGGATCTCTCAGCGGCTTTTGATACCATCAACCTTCTGGAATGCGTGGGAGAATTGGGGATCAGGAACACTGCATTTCAGTGTCCTATCTCTCAGGAAGATTCCAGATGGTGATGCTTGGAGACAACTGCTCTTCTAAAAGAGAACTTAAATTTGGCATCCCTCCAATGCTGTTTAATATTTACATGAAACCACTGGGAGAAATCATCAGAAGGCATGGAGCGGGGGGCTATCAATATGCTGATGACAGCCAGATATATCTCCCCATGTCTTGAGCTATAACATCAACTAAGGATGGCATCTCCCCTCTGAATGAATGCCTTGAGCCAGTAATGGACTGGATGAGGAAAAAACAGACTGAAGCTGAATCCAGATAAGATGGAGGTGCTCACTGTTGGGCTCCCAATCCAGGAACAAAGGATTGTCAACCAGTTCTGGATGGGGTCACACTTCCTCTAAAAGACTGTGTTTGCAGTTTGGGGATACTCCTAGATCCATAGCTTCAGATGTCAGCTCAGATAGATATGATGGCCAGGAGTGCCTGTTATCAGCTTCGGCTGACATGCCAGCTACGACCCTTCTTGGAGCCTGGGGACCTAAAATCTGTGGTGCACGCACTGGTAATCTCACGGTTTGATTTCTGTAATGTGCTGTACATGGGGCTACCATTGGTTTAGTCCGGAAACTTCAACTAGTTCAAAACATGGCAGCCAGATTGGTCACTGGGAGTTCTAGGAGTGACCATATAGCATCTGTTTTGAAATCACTCCACTGGCTGCCCATTAATTTCCAGGCACAGTACACGGTGTTGGTTATGACCTTTAAAGCCCTTCATGGCTTGGAAACAGCCTCCCATCTGATCCATCCCACATGCTTAGATCCTTTGGTAAAAACTTGTTGCAGCCAATGAAAACTAGGTTTACCATGGTCTCTCAAATGAACTTTTCTTCTGTTGCCCCTAAATTATGGAATGATCTGCTGGAGAAGATCCGAAATATTACCAATCTTGACAGCTTCAAAAACGCAGTCTAGACAGACCTCTTCTGGCAGGCCTTCCCAAATTAACTGCCTACCTGCTTGACCTTGGTATCATTTTAAATTTGAAGGTGGGTGGGTTTTTAGGTTATAAGGCTTTTATGATATTAGTCATTATTTGGTATTTTAATGTATTTTAATGCTGTTTTAATGTTGTAAGCAGTCTCGGTCTATTTGGAGAGGTGGGATATAAATAATTATTATTACTGTTATTGTTGTTATGTGCTTAATCAGATAAAATTCAGTTATATATAGCTATATAGAGATATATTCAAAAATGATTTTTCTTTCCCTCTAGGCTGAAGAAAAAGCACATTCAGAGGTAAACATTACATTACTTTAATATTTTGTGTAAATTATTTTAACATGGACATTATAGCTTTTCAGTAAGCTTACCAGCCTCGCATAAACCTGTGATATCACCAGCAAACAAGAAACTCCTCTCAGCATTTGGAAATGCTACTTCTTTGAACTATAACTCTTAGAGTTTCGTGAGTACTCTAGTTTTCAGCGTACCATCAGAATCCATGTTATTTGATGGGAAAACACAGTAATGAAATAAAATCATTTAACAGTTTAGCCCATCAGTCATTGTTCATTGACATGGGAGGCTGTAGCTTTTGCATGCAGAAGGTTCATGACTCAGTCCCTGGCCTCTACAGTCAGGGCAGGAAAGAATTCTACCTGACATGTGAAAGGCTGTTGCTGCCAATTTGTGTTGATAATACTGGGCCAGATGGACCAAGAGCCTGACTTAGTGTAAAATGCCTTCCTGTATCCTGTGTAGTATGGTACATATTTGGATGGGTCTTGCTGATATCTTTCTTCATTTTGTATGACTCTTGAGTGATTATTCTTATGTCACGTACTGAATGGTATGCTTATGCATATGAGTTAATTTCATACTTCATAAAATTTAGACAAATGCTCTTGAGGCACATATGTATTTATCTCTCACTCTCTCTGTTCTACTGTGTATGAGATTGAGAGGGAGGCAGAGAGGGAAAGAAACAGCAATATGCAGGTGTTGGTATTTTATTTGCAGAATCCATTTATATGAGATGTCGTAATGGCCACCCACGTAGGTGCTTTTAAGGATTGGATACATTCACAACAGATTAGGCTCTCAAAGGTATCTAACCACTATGACTATACATTATATTTGGCATCTTGTTGGCACTATGGAAAACCCAGTACCTGTGAGCTAAGCCAGCAAGGCTCTCCTAGATGTTCTTTTGACCAAGCCTTTACTATATATATTTGCATGTACAAATAGTGGGAACTAATAATACTGTGCGGTTTTTTCTGCAACAATTTAGACTGTTAAGTCGTCTGTTGTTAAAGCATAATAACAGCATACATATTTTCAAGTGGAATTTCTCTGCTCTTATACTCAGCAAATTCATAAACTACGAAGGGAGTTGGTTGCATCACAGGAAAAAGTGGCCACTCTTACTTCACAGCTGTCAGCAAATGTAAGTCATTTATTATTCTCTTTCATGATTTCTGCATGGCTTTAACCAGAATTTAAACTATAGTGATCCTCTGAGCACATTCACTGTGAGGACCACTGACAGCAGAATATTTGAGGTGACATTTTTATTTTTGTTGTAGTTGTGTGCCTTCACGTCATTTCTGACTTGAAGAAAAGCTAAAGTGCAGAATGAGCTCAGTCTCACTAGAGAGATTAAAAACAACAAAAAGGGCTTTTTTGTTTATGTTTGAAGAAAAAGGAAGAAGAAGGAAATGGTAGGGCCATTGAGTGGAGAAGATGGTAAAATGCTAACAGGGGATAGAGAAAAGGCAGAACTATTCAATGCCTTCTTTGCCTCAGTCTTATCATTAAAAGAAAAGGGGGCTCAACAGAGGAAAATGGAACAGAGGACACAGTAGGGGAAATGCAGCACAAAATAAGTAAAAAGGTAGAGGAATACCTGGTTAATATAAATGAATTTAAGTCTTCAGGACCAAATCAACTACATTCAAGGGTATTAAAAGAACTGGCAGAAGTAATCTCAGGACAACTGGCAATAATCTTTGAGATCAAAAGAAGTCCCAGCAGACTGGAGGAGGGCCAATATTGTCCCCACCCTCAAAAGGGGGGGGGGGGAGAAGATCCCACCAATTACCAATGGGTTACCCTGACATCAATACCAGGAAAGATTCTAGAGAAGATAATTAAATAGACTGTCTGTGAACATTTAGAAGGAGATGCCATATCACAAAAAGTCAACATAGGTTTCTTAAAAACAAGCCATGCCAGTCTGATCTCTTTTTCTTATAAATTTACCAGCTTGATAGATGAAGGGAATGCTGTGGATATAGCATATCTTGATTTCAGTAAGCCCTTTGACAGGCCCCCATGATATCCTTACAAAGAAGCTAGTAAAATGTAGGCTAGACAATGCAGCAGTCAAATGGATTTGTAATGGATCCTCTTCATCTTGGAGAGAAGTAAACAATGGAATGCTACAGGATTCAGTCCTGGGCCTGTGCTATTCAACATTTTTATGCTGGATGAAAGAACAGAGTAGAATTTTTTGTCATCTGCAAATTTGGTCATACTCTCTAACAGTTCACAGCTGAAAACCGGAATGTATTGCCAAGCAGCATCAAACTGTGGTCTATGCAACTGTAGTTATTAATGAGGAAGATGATGCAAACTAGGAGAAGCTGTAACTGTTTGTTTTGCCTGAGCCTTCCCATTCTGCTTGGGCAAAAGTAAACTGTTGCAGCATCTCCTAGCTTGTGAATTCTTTCTCACTAATAACCAGTAGTGTCATTCAGCCAGTTCTCCCCAATATTAAACAGATGTCTCTCAACACTTGGCTTTGTGTTGACCAGTCTTCTTTGCTTTGCTGCTTCCTGAAATCACCATTATCTGGAGAAGAAGGAAAGCACCAAAACAAAAATGACTGTCTAAAGAAGATTGTAGCCATGGTGGAGAGAGGGAGGTCAGACCTTACCCAAATCAAGCAAAACGTCAATGGATGATCACTTAGTGAAATTTTAAAAGGAGGAAGGAAGGAAAGGGGGGGGGGAATGTGACAGCATCTTTAAGACAAACTGGTTTTTATTTTTGCATGAGCATTAGTAGATGTAAACTCACTTTTTTGGATGTAGTATCTAGTGGTATTAAGGCTACAGTAATAAGGTATATTTATACACTTGTGGGAGTTGGATAGAATAGGATCCAGGGAGATGAAAATCATGACCCTTGCTCTAAAATTTCAACGGGCTGAATAAGATGATACAAGTGTTTCAGATCTTTACAGTGGTCAGTTAGTATTGATATGTGAAAGCAATACATCTGCTTAACAAAAGTTGGTTTCCCTGGGTTGAAACTCTAAGAAGATTCCTTTAGTTATATGTGCAGTAGCAAGGACTCTTGTGTTAATATGTGTGGTGTGCCATGAAGCCATTGGTTTTGTTCATACCTTTGCTAATGGACTAGAATCTGTGAATATAGTTCAGTTCAGCTGTTTTGCTTTCTAGTCTTCCTTTGTAATTTCCTTGATCATTTATTGCAATATGTAAATCCCTTACTGGGTATCCAGAAAGGTTGAAATATTCTACAAATATTTTTTGGTAATGCCATTTTTAATGTAAGATTTGTGTCCATGGATCGGCTTGCATAGTTTGTCCATGTAGTGCATAGAGGGACATTACTGGCAAAGGATGGCAAATAAATGTAAGTAAATGGACCTCCAGCAGGGACGTAGCTAGGATTTTAGGAAGGGGGGGGATCCAGACTAAGTGCCACCATTATAATGGGGCTTGGGTGCGGTGGCGGCACAGCAGCACACACCATTCATTTTTCTAATGGAAGGGGGAGTCCGTACCCCAAGACCCCCCCCCTTGGCTACGTCCTTGCCTCCAGTGTTGTGAATGATATTATTAGCTCTTGTAATATTGCTCCCTGAATAGATGTGGGAACAAAGTTGGTATCTGGGTTTGTGGCAGAGTCTTGTCCCTGTATTACCATCCATGTTACACATCCTGTTATAAGTGAGTAGTTAAGATTTGGAGGCTGTTTATAGGCCAATAAAGGACTGATTTCCAGGGCTCAGGAGAAGGTTTTATTATTTTCCAGAACTGGATGTAGCACATTGATGATGTGTTTGAGTGGTCTCAGCTTGGGACTGTAGGTGACCACTAGGTCACCTTGTCTTTAGCTACAGGGTAAGTATAGGGTTTCCTGTCAGTTGTAGACAAGCCTCTAGAGAATGGATTATTCATCATTTACTTATTAATTTTTTATCTAAGGATTTCAGGTTATTTATTTCTCACAATAAAATGAGTTTGAATAGTTTAAATCGACTTCAAACAGTAAGATTAATGTGGAGGCTAACAAACATACTAAACCATATAAGACATAAAATAGGACAGTTTACAAACAGTTAAAATAAATGTGCATACACTTTTGGATAAAATCAATGCCCCCAAAGTTTTAGTAAATAGCAATGTTTACTAAATGTCAATTTCATAAATGGTATTTTATAACTGGGGTACCACCACAGAGAAGATCCACTTTCTCATCCTTCTATCATGCATTGCCCTGAAGCATACTGGTAGGCAGTGCAATTCTTTTAAAACAAGTGCTATGAGATTTCATATGGTGTTCCACTCAAGATGTATTTTCCACTAGCAGCCACTTCAAAAGCCCCATATAGAGTGCTTTGCAATAGTGCAGTAGGCCAGTGTACCAGTGCATGGAATACTGCCATGAAGTTATCCATGTCCCAGTAAGGGTTTAAATGGCTGACCAGTCAAAGTTGAGTCACAGAGTCCACCTGTGCCTCCAGTGATAAAGATGGATCTAAGAGTACTCCCAAACTGTGCACTTGCTCACTCAGGGAGAGTGCAGCCTCATCCAGGGAAGATAAAATTTACCCAGTTCCTGGACCCAGGAACCAACAAATCTCTATCTTTTGGGGATTCAGCTTCAGTTTATCTAACACTTAACAGCTTGCAGGCACCAATCTATCATCTGCACAACCTCAGCCAACTCTGAGAAGAAGTAGAAGGTGAAGTGAATGTCAACAATATACTGGCACTCTACCCAAAATATCCTTATGACCTCACCCAGCAGCTTCATATAGATACTGAACAGTGTGGGGGACAAGACAGACTCCTGTGGAATGAAACATCTAAACAGCCATGGGGCTGAACAGGAATTCTCCAGTGGTACATTCTGGGATCAACCCCAGAGATATAAATGGAACCAATATAACAAAGTGCTTCCTACTGCCATCTGATGGAGCTGGTCCAGTAAGATTTTAGATGAGACATCTAAAAGACACCTTATCCTCCACTATTCTTCTAAGGTCTGGCAGATTCATACCCACGACCTCCTTAATACCATGATCAAAATCAAAAGCCACGGAGGGATCCAGCAAGATTAACAGGGTAGAACACCCTGTTAGTCAGGGTAGTCTTTCTCTCTGAGTAACTTGTCAGTGAGAGCAGCCTTTTATATTTGCAGCCAAGTATTATTTGCCTTGAATCTACACAATGAAACCACTTTAAAAAAAGAAAAGAAAAAAAAAAGAACCCCACTATTTTGAAAGCAAAGCTATGATGTTCAGCACACATGCATCTCTCAAAATGTGGCTGAAATTTTGTCAGAGCCTCTGTGGCCACCTTTAATATTTAGTAAGAGAAACAGATTTGTTCAAGAATCTATAAAAAATCAAAATTGTGGGATTACATTTGTCTAAACTCTTACAATAAAAGGCTTTGCTGCTTTTATATGAGACATTTTTTATTCTTTCCAGTTGAATGGCATTTTATTTCACCTTTTTAATACTCCCTTATATAACAAAAGGAGCAGAAAGATAAAAGTGATTTCTTTTACAATTTCTTCCAACTATTTAAAAACAAAAGACTTCCATCACACAGGCAGACACTCACACAAAGTTCCAACTGAACAAGCATGCAGGCTTATAGCTATCATAATTCCTATTGTCAGTGAGACAATATCTGATTCTATCATGTACCCAGTCCACAAATAGCTTTATAATATGTCATAAAAGGAAGTGAAAGGAGGTAGCAATTGAAATTTTGAGCTTCCACAAAATGAATGAATTTATAATTTGCTGAAGCATGGCAGTTACCACTTTCCGATAATAAAATGTCACATGTCACCTCATGATATCGGGTGTTTTCTGAATAATTTGAATGTACATGTGTTTTCAAATTATTTTCTTAGTAAGACAGGATGAAGCCATCATATCATGCATCAGATGTGGGGTGTCATGAAGGACCAACAAATTGTTGGCCCTAAGGACTGGAGCGTGGCTTTGGTGTGGCTTCTGGACTTTTAGGACGCATGCATCATTGAAACACCATACCTCCACTGTGACTCGAAGCAGCTTTATTTTGGCTGTCTGTAACAGGCCGTTGATTATTTAACTTATTTTTATTCTAATCACAATTAGTCCCCAAAATTGTGCAGAACCTCAATGCTTGTATTATTAAAGACCAGCTTGCTTTTTATGTCTTTCAACTGAAATTGATAGATTACTGGGTCATCTAGCAAAACCCTCAGACTCTCAATTCATTCCAAATTTTGGAAAAGCGTATTTCATTACTCTGTTAAAAATGCTACAAGGATGAGCAAAATCTTCAACACAAAAAGATGGCAAAAGAAGATATTGATTCTTACAAAGTTTACATATGCTAATTTATATTATAAACACAAATTGGGATGTCATTTCTATAATTTAAGTAGACAGCAATACATTCCTTCATAATGGGGGAAACTGTGACTAGCTGGCTTGCTCAGTATGTTGTTCACCTGCAATGGTTTCCCTTCTTAATAGTTATTTATTTTATTATTATTTTTTAAACTGACTTGTACTGGACTTCCTTTTTAACAAATGATACCTTCAAATAGAGGATTGTCTTTTGGCAATCCTTTAAAATAAGACTAGGGGAAGTGGAACAGTGGAAACACATGGCCATCCTAGTGCTGCTAAAAAAAAAAACCCTACTTTTTTCCACATCTCTGCCATAGCTTAGAACTACATTATTATTATTATTATTATTATTATTATTATTATTATTATTATTATTATTATTGTTAACCTTTATTTATAAAGCGCTGTAAATTTACACAGTGCTGTACATACAATCTTTTTAATTGGATGGTTCCCTGCCTCAGGCTTACAATCTAAAAAGACATGACACAAAAGGAGAAGCGAGTGGTGGAGGGGAAGGGGATGAGGTCCAGCAGTTCCTCTCTACCTCCAAGCCCTGGACCAAGGCAGGTGGACTGGAGGGAGGGCTTGGCTTCATAATGGATGGTTAATCTTCTTCCAGGGAGGCCGGTTGAAGTTAGCCTGCCTCACTAGTAGGATAGTACATATAAAATACATAGCAATACAGGAATGATTCAATAAAGCAACAAAAGAACATCAAATAGCAAGTGACAGTTATGCAATGCCTGGGAAAGCTTCTCTGAACAGGATGGTCTTCAACTCCATTTTGAAGCTGGTTAAAGAAGTAATGGCTCTTGTTCACGGGGGAAGAAGGTTCCAGGAGTGAGGGGCAGCGAGTGAAAAGGGGCGAATCCAAGATGGGGCAGAGGAAATCCTGGGCTGGGACAGCAGACCTTGACTACCAGAATGGAGGGCCCTGGTGGGAAGGTGAGGAGAAAGAAGGTCTGATAAGTAAGGAGGGGCCAGCCCATGGAGGGCTTTAAATGTCGACAGAAGGAGCTTGTACTGAATACGGAAAGGGAGGGGGAGCCAGTGAAGGGATGCCAAGACAGGAGAGATGTGGTCAGAGCGGTGGGCAGATGTGATAATGCGTGCAGCTGAATGCAGGACAGAAATTAAAAAACGGAGGTGAGAAAGAGGAAGCCCAGCCAGGAGGACATTACAGTAATCAAGTCGTGAGACCACTAGGGCATGGACCAGGATCTTGGCAGTAGAGGCGGAGAGATATGGTCGGATTTTGGCAATATTGTACAGAAAGAATCTACAAGCCTTCGCTGTGGTCTGGATCTGAGGGATACACAACAGAGAAGAATCAAAGATAAAACCAAGACTGCGGGCTTGCTGGACTGGTTGAATAGAAATGTTGTCCACAGAGACATTGCATTCAGAATATATACATTTGGATTTCACCTTATTTCTAATTGTATATTGTTATGTATTGGTTTGGACATGGAAGTAATAATGTATGTACTTTTTTAAAGAAAGTATAGTAACATTAAATGTGAGTGTAGCTGTTTCCTACATATTCGTATTCATTATGCATTGTTTTACATAAAACTTGGTTGAAACTGAACTCACTGGGATGGATGCAGAATAATAATGTATTACTATCCCCATCTACTCAGAAGCAAGCCCCACTGAATTTACCAGGATTTACCCCAATATAAATGAGAATAATATTGCAACCTGAATTAGTCATATATTAATCTGATCTAAATCAGTACAATTTAGATTAGTCTTACTGATTGACTAATTCTTGACCAAACTCATAATGCAGATTTGTATGTGAAATTTGCAAAATTATGTAATTCTAAAAATAAAATTAAACCAGTTTATTCATATTTTTATTTTCTTGTTTTCTGGCATACTAACAAAATATTTGGAAGTTGTGATTTTGCTTGCATGTCTTTTATCTCTTGTTTGTTAGGTAGAATTCTCTTATCTGAGACTCCTGTGCTGTCTTTAGTATCTGGTTATTTATCTCATTTGACAAAGCCCAAGGCATCTTCCTTTTATTTTATCTTTTTATTATTTTTTACAGTTTAATCTTCTCAAACTCCAGCTGCTGCTGATGTCTTGATTTACAGTTACTTCAGCTTGAGGACTGAGTTTTCCCTTGTTTGTTTCTGTGCTGCTGAAGGGAAAATCACAGCACATGCATGCACATACACACACACACACACACATATATGAGAGCTGTTATTTTTTTAAATTCAAATTGTTGCTCTTGATGTGGATAACACTCCAGTTTCATTCAGATTTCTTACCTTCAGGATTATTTAAAGTTTCTCTTTGATGGGGGCTTCTTGCCACATACAGTTGATGATTTCACTGATGCAAAAGTGTAGCTTTTAGGCCAACACATACCTAGTGAAGGGACTTATTTAGCTAAAGTTCAGCCACGTCATGAACTCTTGCTTATAAACTGACCACATAAGAGAATATGTGCAGGGAAACAGTAGGTTCAGCAGAATGGACAGATAAAGAATTAGAAATAGAAGATTTTGAAGCAAATCAGAATACAAACAGTTTAGTCTCCTTCCAACATCTCTCTTCATGATAGAAATCAATACAGAAGCTCTTGAAGGAAGAGGTCATAGGAAGACTAACATGCCCTCAAACAACAACAACAGAAACCAAAAACCCTAGTACTCAGTTCTAAAAGTTAAAATAAATGTTGCTTAATACAAGCATGGAGCTATATTGTGGGGTTTGAGGGAATTCAAGATGTGGAGGCTTCTCTGTTCTCTGCCCATCATGAACAGAGCCAAAATCACCTTCTATACATGGCTAGAGCACAGCAGGGAATAACAAATCCACCTTGGAGCCATTGATATTGAAGAGCGAAAAGATCAACTTGCCCTTTGACCAGAATTAACCATATGTCTTTCCCACTTTGATGTCAAGACTTTGATGTCAAGACACAATGTGTTTTTCCTGTTGTACTCATCACCAAGGTCCCAAGTCCAATGGCCATATGCTGTGTGCCTTCTCAGCCAAGATGCATATACTCTGGCTGGGCCTTATACCCAGTTGGTGATGTTCCATTGTGGCAGTGCAGTAGTGATAATTGTGTCTTCATGACTGTAGGAAGAGAGGAAAAGGGAGACACCACCCATATTCATTACAGTATAGTAAACAACATAGGATTCTAAACTAGTTTATAATCTACTTCCTGGAACACCCTACTCTGGCCTGTTTTTGCTCATTGCAGTGTTTTGTTTTGTCTTTTTGCTAACCCACAAGTGTATAGCATTTCAGCTAAGCACAGTGCAGCAGACCACAGTTCAAAAGGATCCGTGTGCACATGCACGTACACAGATACAGTGGCATCGCTAGGGGTGTGTGAGGTAGTTTAGACCTTACCAAGTGACATCCCAGAAGAGGGATGACTCTCAGTCAGATCTACCTTCTTCTGGGAGGTGAGAAGGGGTGAGTATGTCCTCCTAGCTTCTCCAAAGTGGTGGCAGTCTCCTTAGGTGGAGGCTGCTGCTGCCATGCCAAAGAAGTGGGCCGAGTGTGACTCTCTCAGCTTTTTGGCAGTGGTGGCAGACTAAAGAGGAGTGGGGAAGGCCAAGCATGACTCTCCTGGTTTCACTGCAATGGTGGTGGTCTCCTCAGAAGTAGGCTGCCATCACCATGGTGAAGGAAGAGGCTGAGTGTGACTCTTCCAGCTGCCACTGCAGTGAAACACAAGGAGTTAGCATGCCTTTTTGGCTGACACTGCCTGCCCCCCATCAGCCCCCCATATCAGGTGACATCTGGGCTGACGATGCCACTGCACAGACATGCTCTGTCACAGATACAGGCACAGTAATATGTATGAGAACCGGTGCTGTCACTGGGTGATTGCAGCAGCGGGGACTATATCGGGTGCAGACTATATCTGGGAGCTATGTAACAAAGAGGTAACTTTCCACCCTGTAGAAAGATAGCATAGAATTCTACTACCCAGACTTCATACTGTCAGTAGATCTAAAACCTCTCCTACATATGCTGATATTGAGAGAAAGAATGAACCATTATTCCAGTTTTTAAATATAAAATCCAATCGTGCAAGACAGGAACCCAATTTAAATTTTTGAAGTCTGTTTTTTCTTCTGTAGCAGAGACAGTTGCCTAGCAATAAGCATTTTCAATCTTGGTATGAGTAAATGCAGCAGACATGCCTTCACTATTGGAATGTAATTGTCTGTTTTAATGCGGAACATTATTTGGGTTTTTATTTAAAAAGTGCTTTTCAGTTTAATTTTTAATACTTCACTGCCTCATGCAATTAGTGAAACAATTTATGTTCTGGATCATGCAACACATAGTTATTTTTATGACTGTACACTCTTATTACTCATACTGACTTCTTTTTCTGAAATATGTATTTGCTGAAAGAATGAAGATTACTTAGACCTGTGAATTTGAAACACCATAGATGGCATAGCTAACTTTATTCCTAGGAGTCTAAGAGAATATTATTTAATGAGGACATTGGGTAATTACTCCTGTTGTGACCCTTGTGTATAGGAGAGCTAGGGGAACATGTAGACCTCCAAATATTGGATTCCATAGTTTTCTGTGTATTTTACCAGCTATATGGCTGTGTTCTGGAAGAGTTTATTCCTGACATTTTGCCTGCATCTGTGGCTGGCATCTTTAGAGGGTGGTGGCATGGAAGTGCATGAGTTGCATATATACGTGTGTGACCCTTGGTTGGGAGGAAATGATTTACATGTTAATCTGTGGTTGGTCTGTTATTGAATGGCAAGACCTCAGGGTGGGAGGACATGTGAGGTGAATGTGTGTCTATTTAATTTGCAATCCATTTTCTGTGGGGAGACCCCTGACCCAGGGTGGTGTTCATTTGTATGAACTGAGTCTTGATTTTGGTGTTCTTTGGGATGGGTAGCCTAACTTTGTTTACTTTCAGTGTTGCTTCTTTCCTTTTGAAGTTATCCAGGTGTTTGTGGATTTCAATGGCCGTCCTGTACATTTTGACCTGGTTGTTGCTGGCATGGTCCAGAATTTCAGTATTTTCAAGTAGCATTCTATGTCCAGGTTAGTTTATGATGTGTTCTGCTACTGCTGATTTTTCTGGCTGGCTCAATCTGCAGTGTCTATTGAAAGATTGGTAGTAGCATCATAAACCAGCCTGGACATAGAATGCTATTTGAAATTCTCCCACCCTGAGGCTTTGCCATTCAACAACAGACCAACCACAAATTAACATGTAAATCACTTCCTCCCATCCAAGGATCACACAAGTAGATATATACCCCACACACTTCCATACCACCACCCTCTGAAGATACGAGCCACAGATGCAGATGGTACATCAGGAATAAACCCTTCCAGAATACAGACACACAGCCCAAAATACCAATAGAAAACTATGGATGTCAGTTGTGAAAACCTTCAATTTTACATTGGACTCCATCTTCACATCAACCTTTATCATAACAACTATATTGAGGAATGATGGGAGGTTCAGATTGACAACACCTGAAGGGACACACATTCCCTATTTGTGTTATAGTGTCTTTCATATACTGAAACAGATTTGAATACATTTTGTATCTGGCCTGAGGAACAAAGGCATGTTACAGAGCGCCCAAGAAGGGCGCTCTGCTGCTGCCGCCGCCTACTACATCCGGGAACCGCAGCGACCAAACCGCGCAGTTCCCAGGCACAGCAAGAAAGAAGCACCGAAATGGAGCTTCTTTCTGCGACCTGGAAGTGGTGCCGCGAGGCGCTAGTCATGCACTCACGGTGTCACTTCCACCACACAACGTCCGGACGCTACGTGACCGCAATGTCAAAATGGCGGCCCCTGTGTGGACAGGTGCCACCATTTTGTACGCATTCAGTCTGTATTAGGGTTGAGGGGCATCCGGAAGGGATGCCCCTTCTCAACCCTAGCACGCCCCTTCGGCACGTCTGTAACGCACCAAAGGAAGGAACCAATACAAATATAAAACTTAGCTTCCATATGTCCTCCTAGCTGGAAACAGTGTGGTTTGAGTGTGTCAATCTGTCTGTTTCCTTCCTCTTCCCTCATTCCTTATCTTTTAAAATTAGGACTCTTAGCAGGGCTTCAGACAGCTGTCTCTCTGCCAGTTATCACCAATTCATGTTATGGTGTTTCTTCTTGAGGGCTATTCTAGCAGGGTGGGCACTCATAGATAGGCAGGCACTCATGCCAAAGCTTGGAAAACCTTTGTCCTTTTTTTTTTTTAAATTAAAAAAAACCCTACAATTCCCAGAGTTGAGACATACAATTACCCATGTTGGTTGCATATGTCTGGGAGTTGTAATCCAAATAGTAATTTTTCCAAGCTCTGAATAAAACCCAGGATATACAAGGGCTAGATTATATCTATTTTAACTTTATTTCTCCCAGGAGCTATTGATTATAGTGAAAGTGGTATATAAATGTATAGACATCTGATGCTGAGAAAATTGTTTTCATTTATGTACTTGACAGAACATATCTCAGTGCAACTAAAATAAATTCTCTCATCATTTGGATGCACTCATGCTCATAAAGTTACAGCATGCCGTTGCACAGGAAACATTCATTTTATCACATTTCTTTATTTCTAAAGATCAATAATTTTGACATAGTTATCATAGTGTATATATTTTGCTTTGGTAGTAATAGTGCTTTACAGATTTATTTTGCATGGGAGGGGACAGTGGAGGTTTACCAGCCAAATGTTACTCACCTCACTTAGCTTCTCAAGTATTTTCCCCACCTTCATAAATGTCATATTTGTTAGGATAAAATAAAATGAGAAATTTTTTTTGAAGATTGGAAAATACAAAATACAGAAAAGGGAAATTCATTTCCAAGTTTATAATTTATAATATTTTGATCCAATTTCCTCAGATCTTCCTTGAGATCCATGATCTATTCAGTACATTATGACATGGGCAGAGCAATCCAAAGAGGGAGGAAGGATCCACACTGAAGAAACAGCTAAAACTTGATGTGGAGAGACAAGCTATATTCAGCAGGCATACCTCTGTCCTGAAGGCATGGAAAGGGAATGGGTGGCTGTTGATACAAGACCAAAAGTCTTAGGACTGCAGAACCATCTCCAACCCCCCTCTGGAATGTCTCCATATGCCAGTCACTGGTGTTGGAACATCATGGCAAAATGGAGCTGTTGGATGTGTTGTATTGCAACTCCTAAAATTTCTCACCACTAGCCTCACATACTAAGGCTGATGGAAGCTCCAGAAATATCTGAACAGCCACAGCTTCAAACATTTCACAAATAAAAACTAGAACATGTGCTGCCAAGCAACATCAGAATTCTATCAAAATTGCAAAACATATTAATAAGGAAGAACATACAAGCTAGGAAAGGCTACAGCAGTTTGCTTTTGCTTGGGAAGATTGGGAAGGAGAAGATATTGTCTGCTCCTCTCTTTTCCTCACTGCTGAGAGAACTGCATGCAAACTACTTTTGCAATTTCAGCTCATGTTTCCAGCAACTGATGTAAATTGAAGACAAAGGGAGGAAACTGGAGGACCAGACAGAAACTAGGACATTTGAAAAGTGGGACAGCTGAAGATTACTTAGGACTTTAGTTTTTTGTGGGTTTTTCTCTGAAGATGCCAGCCACAGATGCTGGCAAAACATCAGGAAGAAACTGCTAGAACATGGCCACATAGCCTGAAAAACCTACAAAGAAACTATGAATGCCGGCCATGAAAGCCTTCGACTTCTCTTAGGACTTTCTCTGCCAAATTTGGACAAGTATGGGATATGTTGTTGCCCACACTTCCTTTTACCCACCCTTACTCACCTTTCTCTCCAAGACTATAGAGTTGAACCCGTAGCTATAGAAAGTTGGGATGATAAGATGAGAATTATGGCATTTGTATGTAGTTTTCTTAGCAAAAATACATTACAGCATATTTTTATAGATTTTTCTATAGTGCATTTGAAGTGCAGTGACATTTGAACAACTCCCCTCCCTCTTTTTCACAGGCCCATCTCGTGGCAGCTTTTGAAAAGAGCTTAGGAAATATGACAGGCCGGTTGCAAAGCCTAACAATGACAGCTGAACAAAAGGTATGTTTGAAACAGCAGATGCTATAATGTGAAAAAGTCATTGGTTTATATTAAAGTTTATGTTGAAGGCTGAGTGAAAGGACAGCTGTAAGAATAAACAGATAGATGCATCCTTCTTTCATGACCCTTCCTATCAAAGCTTCATAAAGGTTCAAAAACATTGTGCACAACCAGGTTTAGCTTAGCTATATCAGAGGGCAGAGTAAAGATAAAATCTTTCATTTCCAGTTTTTAATTAAAACATTTGCGACTCTGGATTTAATCTGTATTGAAAGGTTTGACAACAAAAGCTGGTCATAAACCAGCTGGAGTGCTTGTTCTGTTCTGACCACATCATCAGAATACTAAGTACAAGACAAAAGAAATATTTTAGGGATGGAGAAAAAGATAGTTTTCAGACTTTTAGCAAATGTGCTCTGGAATTATGGTGATGGAGGAGAGTTGTTGTTGTTGGTTTTTACTTTGCATTTCAGACTGTTTTACATACACATCTACATAGCTGCCTTGAACCCCATTTTGGGTGAAAGGCAGGATATGAATCCCATAAAAATATAAAATAAAAAGCATAGGCCCATCTCCTAAAGTAAAAAAATATATACATTTTTTAATTCCAAAACTGGCTGGGTCTTCTGTTTGAAACAAAACAAAAACAAATAATTGCATATCAAATAAAAATGAAATTCTGAGAGTGAAGACAAAATGCAAAATAAAACTGTTTCCCCTTCCACACCAGCTATTTTTATAGAACATATATTAATATGGAGGTTGTACTGTATCTAAGTTTATTTTCTTTTCAAATAGCAGAAGACTAAAATGATAGCTCAGGGAAAGAACGACATACTTGTTGGACCTATAAAATGAACACTGGAATAACATTAGAATAAAACAGAATTGCATCTGGGAGTCAAATTAGAAAATATGCATATAATGTATTTTTCAGAGGTGAAAGACATTATATATGCTTTCCTCATCTATGCATTTTGCCTTTCACATGCTTTGTTTTGTGACTAGTTAATAGAAGATTAATATGGGCTTAATTTTCCATTCTTTTTGCTGAAGCAAATATCTTTTTAAAAATCACATTGGCAAAGGGGAAATGGGGTTAATTATAGGAAATATACAAAGACATAGCCATGAAATAATCTTGCAACACCTTTGAGAGTAGTTGAAAGACAGAAGTTGGTAGCATGCTATAGATTTCTGTCTTTCAGCTAGTCTCACAGGTGCTGCAAGATCCCTTTACATAAGAAATATGCATTCACCTTAATTTCTAGTTTGACTCTGACTTAATTAGAAAACCGTGCAAACCTGAGTCTGTACCTTCAGCCTATACCCAGTAGAGGAATACATACACAATTTTCCTTTGAAACAGTTCAGATGGGAAAACCACATCACTTAGGTTTCCTTTTAAATATAAATGTTCTAAAAGTAATTTCTTTCATTTTGATCATTCCACACTTTGCAAAGCTACTGCCTTTCTGAAAAAGATTATAATAGTTACTTTGACCTCGAAGTGCTTTCCCAGACATTTGAGTACATGTTTTTCTCCTGCTCCTTCCTCCTTGCAGCGAAGGTTAAATTCCTTGAGCAACTTTAATCCCCATTATATAAAATGAGAACAGGAAGTGACAATAGTCTAAGCCATTTTAAATTAAACTGTGCTTGTTACATGATCTCCTACCAGAGAGGTATTTTGTCATTGCAAATCTCATAAAACAGAATATAAATTTTAAGGAATATTTATTTTGTCCCTCTAAAACATTAATTCTTATTATGAAGCACTTTAAAGATCAATCGTTTTCAACCTGAAGATTTTGACACACTGTATTAGCTGGGATGAGAAGCTGAATTTTTCCTCATTTTCACCCACAACACAGTATTAACATCTTGTGTGGTGGGGAAGCATGGTTACTCTGATACATTTTGATTCTTTTCTTGCTGTTCCAAAAGGAATCAGAGCTCATAGAACTACGGGAAACCATTGAAATGTTGAAAGCCCAGAACTCCGCTGCACAAGCTGCTATTCAAGGAGCTTTAAATGGCCCTGACCACACTCATAAAGGTAAAAGGTTTTGTTTGTTTTGTTTTCCAACAGATTTGTGCCTCAAGAGATTTTGTTTTAATTATTCATGGTGGCTTGGGCCTTTCTTTAGGGCAGGATATGTCTGCCACTTCCCATCTTCATATGTGATATTTCCTACATAATTTGTGAAGGACACAAGGGTCTGCAAGAGGAAGGAGAAGACACCAAAGCATTGTTCAGCAAACATGAACTCTTATTTCATTCCTGGAAGGAAATTTAAGATCCACGTCACTTTATCCAAGATCAGTCATAATATATAGTAGAGCACCAATTTGCGCGTTGCACTGATATCATTCCCAATTATAAAATAAACTGAGGGTTGGGGTTGATCTGTTCCAAAGAAGCCTGCCCAGCTTCCACTATTTCAGCAGAATGGAAAATTGCACAGATTTTTTTAAAACCCCAGACCAACAAGGTCTGAATCTTTTTTCTCTTTGTATTATAGATCTGCGAATAAGGCGGCAACATTCCTCAGAAAGTGTTTCCAGCATCAATAGTGGCACCAGCCATTCAAGCATGGGCAGTGGTAATGATGCTGACTCCAAGAAAAAGAAGAAGAAAAACTGGGTAAGTGTTTTGTAAGATCTAAAAGTATTGTTTTACTGTCCTTCTGTATGTCCCTCCCCTGTTTCATAAAAAACAACACAGCCTATATAAACCACAAACTTAGTGCCTTTTTGTATATGTTGCTGTTCTGGATAGAGCGATGTAGATTCATATGCATTTGTGAGGTACTAATATTGGTAAACCAAATATATTTCGATCAATGTAAAATCATGTGTAAATTTCAACATTTTCTGGGGCCCCCCCCCCCCCTTCAGTCTATATGATGAGGCAACTGCCCAGAATACTTTACTATATAGTATAGGAAATCTGATGGAAATGTTTTTAAAATAGATAACTATCAGGCCTTTGAATTGAGAAGATTGTATCCTTATCACAAAGACTTTAGATTTTGCTGAAATAATGGAATAATTTACTTTGGTTGTTTAAAATATGTTTATTACACAGGTAATATTTTTAAAATACTGATTCCAACTTCATTCCCATGATTTGTAATTGCACACTCTTTCATGTTTCTGCAAGGTGAACTCTAGAGGAAGTGAGGTGAATATAAACCCCTGGAAAATTTGGCATGCATCTCAAAGAACTCTATCTTGGCATGATTGCTATTCATTTTGGCAGTAGGCTTTTGTACCCTTCTAAAACAGATTATTCTTTATGTCTCCTTAGTTTTTTTTCCTCTATTCATTTTGCCTACAACTTTGAAATCTAGAAAGGGGGAGTGTCGCCAAAATCCATTTCTTTCTTATTAGAAAACCAGAAAGAACATAAATTACTATAAACCAATCAGTGTTTGCACTCCCATTCTTGAACTGATATTTGTAGAAAAAAGTACTACAGCATTTAGTAGAAGAGTAATTTGGGTGACCAAAACAACCATTTTGGAAGGGGGTGGGGGAAAACACACCTTTTTCCTTTGGTATGTGTAGTGTGTGTATTCATCAAAAGCATTTGACAACTCAGAGATAACTGCATCAGACTTATTGCAAATGTAACTTTTGCGATCTCTGTTTCTGAAATAAATGGCTCTTTGGCTATTCTGTCCCTTTCAATAATGGATAAAAGCTTCTACAGCAAAAAGAAAATGAAAAAAAGAAAAAAAAGGCAATGCTTGTACATTTGAACTTGCTTCTTTAAAACTGAACTGCAGTAAATACCTCCTTTTCCCCAATCCTTTCAGCTTCTTGTCAGCAAAAAGACAAGAACATATTGCAGCTTTGATCTTTGCTACTGAGAAGTCATAGGTTCAAATTTTGAAAGGAAAAACAATTCTACACAAATGATGCACATAAGCATATTGATTGGAATGTACTATCTTTAAAAAAAACAAAACATTAATTTTAAACAATGTGGCTATTTAAGACCAGTCACCTTAAAAGGAATGCCTGAGAAATGGGCTTCCACAGGAGGTGTAGGGTTTTAAATGAGCATCTGTTTAGCTGTACTTCTTGATTCCACACCTTTTCCATAGCGCTGTGCTCAGATGATTTTAAAGAGCGCTCTTTCATTCATGTTCCTAAAGATACTGTGTTGCATATGTTAATACCCTGCTTATCTATACTGACCTTAGGCAGTGGCTAGATTGGCATCTGCAAACTAACTTTTCAACAAAAGCAAAACATAAAGTGAACCAAACCATCAAAAATCATCCAAATAAATATATTCTCTTTTCTTTCTTTTTTTCCTAGCTAAGAAGTTCATTCAAACAGGCCTTTGGGAAGAAGAAGTCTGCAAAGCCTCCTTCCTCTCATTCTGACATAGAAGAAGTTACAGATTCATCTCTTCCTTCCTCACCCAAATTACCCCACGGTTCTGGAGAATGTGGATCAATAAAGCCATCCCAATCAACATCTGCGTATGTTTCCACTTTCTGCACAAGAATTTCTTAGATAATATTGTTTCTGATAAACTTAGTAGTTAAAGGAACAATCCTTGGTTTAGTGATTGGCAAAACTGTCACTATCTCAGAACTTTTAATCTTTTGTGCTTCTGAGTCATTACTATTTCTTTCTGAATTCAGTCTTCTTATTCACTATTTAGAAATTGATCTGACAGTCTGGCTGTTCCTCAGCTTCATACACTTGCTTCTATAGCTTTCTTTTTTTAAAAAAAAAATGGATCTAGCATTCTTTTCTTTCTCTTTTTTTAGATGGGGATGCACATAGTATTAGGTTTGTGACTGTCCCCTATCTTTCTTTTGTCTTGCCCCCAAAGCCTTTCAGGCATTCCTCCACTGTCCAGAAGCAATAGTTTTATAGTGATGTGAAGGCAACTGAATGCATCATGGCATATACTTTCATAATCCCATCAGATACACAAAGTAAAACATGTATGTATAAGCATTTGTATATACGTATGCACAATATACACATGGCCATACATACCTACACACCCATGTATGAATATAAGTTGAAAAAGAATGAAGATATGTGTATGCACAAAATACGTGTTAAAATGTGCCCCATTATTCTACAGAAAATAAGTGTAAACAAGATCTGGCTAACAGAGTAGGAAATGTGGAAGAAAAAAATGTTTTATGGCCAGAACAGATCAGCTCTGAAAGACAGCTTCCCAGTGGCTCGAGGGCATGGCATTTAGATGCCACATGCCCCCAAGACATCTTGAAGTTGTCTGGCTGCCCAGATGTGAGTGGCTTCATGATGCTCCGGTGGCACGACATGTACACACCACATACCTCTGGAGCATCTTGAAGCTGCCATGGGGCCATGGCAGAATAGGAAAAGCTGGCTTTTTGCCAGCTGAAAAGGTAGCAGATCTTTGCTGCTCCTTTTTTGGCTGGCTTCAAAGTGGACTGGGGCCATGGCATATTTTCCACGGCCCCAATCCATCTTTGGAAGGGGCAGTTTCAAGCCACTCCTTCTGCCCATCTGTTTTGCCTCATGATAATAATGTGTGTGTATCTTGAAGTTGCCTGTCAACTTATGACTGCATAAATTTGATAGGCAAGGAATTTCTTAGGCAAGTGATGCCTTTGTCAGTTCCTTCTTAAATATAGCCTACAGCACTTGGTACTCATTGGTGGTTTTCCATCCAAGCACTAACCAGGGCTGATTCAACTTAGCTTCCAACATCAAACAGGAAGTGGTGCCTTTAGTGTATTTAGGCTAATTTAGTGAGTAGATGCTGCAAAAACATCTAAGGCAAGAAAGAGGTCCTTTTGGTAGTGAGGCAGCCATTTTTCTCTCAAGCTTTATTTCTGTATCCATCTCATTGGACATGGGTAACTCCAATTAGTATAAGGTTTTTACCATTAATGCATCTAAATTTGCTGTCCGGGACATTTGCCATTTGGAGTGCTCTGTGTGGTTTTTCTTGTGAAGGAATAATATTTATTGTTGTTGTCCTGTAATGGCACTTCACATAATAAATAAGATAGAACACCCCCCACACACACACACACAGGTATACAGTTTATTTAAAAATAAAAATGGGAAGGAAGGAGTAATACAACCATTTTAATACAACTATAAGGCAAGCTACCAAAATACAAATATAAATGTTAATGCAATACAGTACAGAACAAGCTAATTGCATTTACATTCCTTTAAGTGTATGTTTTCCTTATAGAATGCATTGATGTTTTAAAATAGATTACAGTACATATGTTACTTCCTAGTCCTTTGCTTAAGTACTCTAAAATGTGCATTGAGGACACCTACAATTTTTGATTAACTTTTTTTTTTTGTCATGTCAGAAAAAACTTCCTGTACATTTACAACTATTCTCTCAGGGTGCATCTACACTGTAGAAATAATGCAGACTGACATCACTTTTAAGTGCTGCAGCTCCATCCTATGGGATCCAGTATTACAAGGTCTTTAGCCTTCTCTGCCAAAGCATGCTGGTGCCTCACATCACAGGATTCTGTAGGATGGAGCGATGGCAGTTAAAGTGGTTTCAAACTGCACTATTTCTATAGTGTAGATGCAACTCTAGATGTAATATCCTAACTTAGCTTTTTCTTGTAAGATATTGATTCGAGTGTGTAGAAGTCAAAAGAGAGAGAGCACTCACACATGAGGGAGCATTCATGAGGGAGCATTCAAACATTGATATTGCAATTCTACTCACTTTCGTGAGGATTATGCATTCAGACATTTATCTGCAATCTGGTTTTGTGGCAATGATTTCTGCTTGGTGATGATTGGTGTAACTGAAAATCTAAGATCTGTCATATTTTTATTGTTTAGTATATCATTCATTCTCCACCAAAACATCTTCTTTTGTTTCATTCTATTGCATTGTGGGGATTTTTTGTTCCTGTTTCCAACCTGACTCTCATTTTCTAAACCATTTCCTTTCCTTTCTTTCACTTGCATCTGTCTGTCTAATGCATGTATATGCAGGTCATCTTTAATCTGGGCTCCAAAGAAAAGACAAAACGGTCACGTGATCTACAAGCATAGATCCCGGTAAACTGGCATGTGGGGTTCGGATTATATCTCCCAAGAACTAGACTGAAGTTGTCAGTTATCTTCCCGCAAGCCAAAGCTTTTGTAGTCACTCCTTTTCTTAGGTGGTGGGGCAGGGAGAATACTAGCAGATTTAGGTTTATGTTACACTACCAGCTGTAGAGTGACATGCAATATATAGTTTTTGATGTTTTAATATGAGAGCAATGTGTATTGATATTGTTCTGGAGTAACACAGCAATTTAAAAAGACATTTTTCTGTATGTTTCAAGAGTAACCCAATTCCTTTCGCTTCCTTTTATTTTTAACAATAGTTACTTCTTAACTGGTTTTAGAAAAAGAGCTTCATGTGCAAGTGCTTACTGCTATCATGACATACAAAGAAATTTCCCATTTTGTACATGAAGCATTTTCCAACCAGTAGAAGAAAGCAAGGAAATTTCATTGTATCAGGGCTGCTGGGTTATGGTCTTTGCAGTCAAGAATATGGAAGTAAGGCAGGGTGTAAAAATAGAACCAGGCTACTATTTTACATTCTCATGTGTCTGCTGTTAGAAAAACATACAGTGGGCCCTCCACATTTGTAGGGGTTAGCGTGCAGGACCTCCGTAAAAGTGGGAAAATGCAAATTAAAAAAAAAATAACCTCAAAAAACACCTCTCTAGTAATCTCTAGGTTCTCCAGTGCAACTCTGTGGTCAATTTTAGTCCATGGAAATTGACCATACAATCACACTGGAGGAATTAAATATGCCTACAGAAGTGTTCTCCCTAAGAATCTCTAGGTGTGATACTGAGGTCAGCTGCTAGCAAAAGCTAACAACAGAGTCACGCTGGAAGACCTGGAGATTCTTAAAGATAACATATTAATTGAATCTGTGAGTAATCACATCTGCAGAAGTCAAAGCCACAAATGTAGAGGGTCAACTGTATATTGAAAAGCATCATCTGTTACCCCCGATATGATTGTGCAAAGAAATGTGATGCTGCAGTTAAGCATGTAGTTAGGTGGAAACCTACATGGGGAACTGGCTATAATGTGAAGAGAATCTCAGCAACAGTAACGGATATCAATTATGCTGATTCTAGTTTCCACAGTGTGGACTCATTGTCATATGGAATCATTCTTAAGTGATCCCCTAGCTATTGTAATGTGTGAAGCAACTCTACTGATGAATTTAAACATTCACATTTATTACTCATTGAATCCAACATGAAGTAATAATTTTAATGTTTAATTGAGTATCAAATAACACAACTATGTCATTTTCTAAAACCAGACTTCACTTTAACCAGTGATATCAAAACTTCAGTAAACTAGAAATAATAATGCATAGGCAAATCAGTCATGTATTCTTATGCTGCATTATACAGGGGACATTGGCAGAGTTAAACTGTTCTTTTCACCCCTGGTACTTTATTTTTAATCATTGTTGTTGGAAAATTGTTGACTTTTAACCAACAGCTGTTTTGTAAAATACAGTGGTTCTCCACTTCGAGTGGAAAAAAATAAGCATGCAGAATAATTATGCTGGTAAATGGAAAATGCAGAATTAAATAGGAAAATTATACAATTAAGGCTTATCTAGATTTCCCCCTTTTTATATTTTTAAATGGATCTCATTCAAGTTGTATTGATGAAATTTGCCCTTCTGCTCCTAGGAGTCCCAGCAGCAACTCCTTTCTATTCCTTGACACAGAACAATGGCACACTACCATTTAGAGAAAACATTCCTTTAATCTTCTGCCTCTTTACTTTCTCTTTTCTTTTTTTAGGATCTGTGAATGCACAGAGGCAGAAGCTGAAATAATTCTACAGCTGAAAAATGAGCTCAGGGAGAAAGAGCTCAAGTTAACAGATATCCGTCTTGAGGCCCTCAGTTCAGCACACCATCTTGACCAGATTCGAGAAGCCATGAACCGCATGCAGGTCAGATCAGTGGAACAACTGACTAGGGCATTTTTCACAAATGCCATTTATTTTAAACCAGTAGACTGCAATAATTCTAGGCTGAACAGAAAAAAAAAAGAAATTGGATCAGTGAAAATAATTTAGCTGAGACTGGGGAAAATAATGTAATAAGAAACAGAATTAGGTTCTTAATTTTTTGTCTCTTTGTGAAAAGTGCTATTTTGCTTGTCACAGTCATTGGCAATGATCCCCTATAATTGTCAGCTTCTTTGCAAAATGTTACTAAGGAACAATCTACTTAGAAAGGAGGATGGGGCTTTAGAAGACTGTTAACTTTTTCCAGGCATCATAATATTTGAAGGTCTTCATGGCCTCTTAATCCTTGACTTTATAGTCTACTATTTTGAGGTTTGTGCTTTTCCTCTGTTATATTCCAAGCCAGTATACCAACTAGATTTGTGAGTGAATATTTTCTGGGATTGATAAACTGAGTTAGGTGTAGGGACCTCCATCAGGAACTGGATAGGGATAATATATTCCTGTTGATCTTGAACTTCTCAGCAGCTTTCAATACCATAGAAATTTTCTCAACCAGCTTTTTGGGATTGCACTTGAAAGCTCCATTGTGTAGTGACTTCAGTTTTTCCTGGAGGGATAAGTTTAGAAAGTGGTGCAGGGGGATTCCTCTTTCATGACCTAACTGTTGGACTGTAGCATCCCTCATTCTTGTATACTATGCTATTTAATATTTACATGAAACTACTAAGAGAGGTTGTTCTGAACTGTGGAATTTTACAACCAATATACTAATGACAGCCAACTCTTTCCCACCTAAATCAGTCTTTGGTGCCATTAATGGACTAGATGAGCCAAAAAAAATTGAAACTTAATCCATACAAGATAGAGATGTTCGTTTTCAGTCAAAAGGTAGTCAGGTCATTGTTGTTCAAACTGTGCTGGATGTGGTTACATACCCCCTGAACAGCTAGGTACAATCAGCCCTCCATATCCATGAAGTCTTTATCCACAGATTCAATCATCCACGGTTTGAAAATATTTCAAAAAGATATAAATTTCAAAAAGCCAACTTCGATTTTGCTATTGTATATAAGTGACATCATTTTACTACACCACTGTATTTAGTGGGACTTGAGCATTCACGTTGTTATTATAAGTGATTATCCATTGGGGGGGGGGGGGGCTCCTGGAACCAAACCCCAGCAGATACCAGGGACCAACTGTATTACAGGATTCAGCCCTGAACCTGGATTGCTCTGTTTTAGTGGTGACTTGGAATGAATTTGCACACTTGAAGCTAGTGCACTAGGCATCCTCACAATGTCTACTTAGTTGTTATTAGTATGCAATGTTAATTACATATTAAGGAATAGATTACAGGCATCCCTCCCGATTTTCAGGGATCCTTTCTGGACCCACCCACCCCGTGAATCCAGAAAAACACAAATATTCAAGTTGCCATTGGTTGTAATGGCTGCACGTTCCTATGGATGCGCCTCATGCACATGCACCATTTTACCTCTCCCCGCTTGCCATCCACGAAGGACCAAGACCACATACTTCATGTCCATGAATTGGGATGGTTGAGTGTATATATAATATATCCTTTTTTAAAAAAAAAAAAAACTTTACATCTATGTTGGAAGCTGCATTGAGCCCTAACGTTAATGGAAAAATAAGATATTAAATTAATAAATGAATAAAGAATAATTTACCAAGTTATGATTGTGTCAGTATCTATTCCAGTTGGAACTTTCAACTGGATTTAGGCAGATGAAGTCAAGATAGTCATGACTCACTTGCCCCATTTCAGTGTGTCTACTCAGAGCACATCTAATACAGGCTCCAACCTTATGTTTGCTAACAAAGTAGTTTTATGGGTGGAGGTGAAGCCCCAAACAGCCATTGGTAGGGGTTGTGTGTTTTTGGCAACTTTCAGAGGCACCATGGTGATCCATTGCTTGGCAGTTCTACCTCTCTCTGTTTAATTAGTTTCATGCTTAATTGATTTTTTAATCTTTCTAAGCTGTTATTTTCAGTTTATTGTTCTTCTACATGATGAAAATGTGAATGCAAAATCTTTTAATCACCTCAACATTAGGACATTACAAATTTGAGATTAAGACATAGTTTTAGGTTCATAGCACACATTGTTTGACCTTCATGAAGCAACCAGCACTTTCTAGCACTACATATATTTCCAAGCCATTAGTATCAATTAGGTAATCATTCAACAAAACATAAAATCTAATTAGGAATAAGAGTTTCCTTGGAGTATTACATCTTTGTTACTGATCATACAGGGTCTCCATCATGGACAGGTGTTGGTTGCATGTTTATCATATCTTACAGTGTTAGTAGGGGACACCTATGTCAGGGAGAGACAATGATATATGGACTACACAGGAATAAATATGAATGAAATGTTTGGCCTCTTTGACTTGCAAATTAGATTCAGCCTAATGTACACTAATTTGAAGTTCCAGCATCTACTGTGTATACTCATGTATATGTTTAGAAATTTTTGTCAAAAAACCTAGTTAGGTTGACTTATCCATGGGTCAATGTACAGTAAATACTGTACTTTGACTCTTATAAAAAAAGGAACCATCCCATGCTGAAAGGCAAGAGTGTAATCTGTGATGGAACCATTGACTCCCTTCTGCTTTATCTTCCATCCAGCCTTTAGTGTGATTTCATGCTGAAATTTTGTAATTTCTTTGACATTGTTTTCCTTTATTTCTTCCTTTAGATCCTTTGTTACAGGCCCCTAAGTTTTAACCTTGACTTATAATTCATATCAAGATTCATAATTTTGGTCCCAAAACCTGCCCTTGACTTATACATGAGGCTGACTTACAGTGAAGTATATACAGTATTTTTATCTAGATTATTGTTCATAGCATCAAAGGGGCAACATTTACAACAATGTACTGAGTAAATAAAAATTGTGTCACATAAAAGTTTCAGCTGATGTGCTACTGAAAATTCTAGTCCCTCACCTTACAACAGCTATGAAAATGCTCTAGGTAACGAATTATGAATATCCATAATTCATTTGCTAATATTGAATTCTTTCTATATCACCAACACCATCCCACTGTTAAATATTGATGTTTGTACTTTAAATAATAGAATGAAATTGAGATATTGAAAGCTGAGAATGATCGCTTAAAGGCAGAGACTGCAAATACTAGCAAGCCAACCCGGCCAAGTTCAGAGTCTTCAAGCAGCACATCTTCATCTTCGTCACGGCAATCTTTAGGACTCTCTTTGAATAACTTGAACATCACTGATTCAGTTACATCAGGTAAATAAAAATTATTTTCTCTCCCCCCCCCCCCCAGATTTTATTGCCTTGCCATGTTTATTACCCTGTCACATTTATTGTCTTCTCATTTTAAATGTTGTTCATTGTGCAAATGAGATACTCATTTTTTCAAAATTGGGAGTAAATAGGGATATTGGTAGTAAAGCATTATCTGCATTATCTGCATTATCAGAATGATAGAGAGGCAAATCAAAGTAAAACATGTAAATAAAATTCTTTATTATTTATTTGAGTTGTTGTAGCTCACCTTGCTCAGGTGAGCAATCTGACATAAAAACACCTAGTTAAAAATCACAAATTTCAAATACATAGCTAAGGCCCGGTACACATGGGCCAAAAGCATTGTGCCACCACCGATACTAGGGTTCTGGAGCATGCAGCATCTGCACGCTCCAGAACCCTAGCGTGTGATGGCAGCAGCACAGTACCCCTCCATTCCTGAGTGCTCCAAATCGAATCGAAAGTGCATGCTCATTTGTGGCTTTTTAAAAGTCGGTTCTTCCTAAAAGACAAGGTAAAAGACCTGGATTCAAAAGTTAAGTTATTTTTTTGCCAGCTCCTCCCCCCCCCCCCCTGCTATAAATATGAACAACCTGGAAATAATCCAGTTTCCACACCGAGTTATTTCATAGAGTGAATGAGCCCTTTGCGTGTGGTTGGTTAAACTGAAGCAAAAATGCTGATTTGTCTCTTAGGAGTTTTTCGCACAGCTAAAAAATGCAACTTACCTTGCCCAGTTTGAATCCTCTTCCGGGATGCAGCTGGATATTATCACTTGCCTTTTGCTGCCGATGCCACTTCCCACCTAAAACCCAGCTAAAACCCAACTACAATCTGAGCTCAGCTGGCCGATTTGCAAAGCCGGAAGGATTCAAACAAGGCAAGGTAAGTTGCATTTTTAGCTGTGCAAACAATTCCTTAATATATGAATCTTCTTAGATATGTAATGAAAGGGAAGATGTCTTCCAGTTTGTGTATATATTCCCATTAACTTGACTAATACACTAGAACTCCTTTGTCTGAAGAACATCCACACTGCCTGATTTCACATTTGACACCAAAAGAGCAGAGTTCATGCATCCAAAATATATGATTATCCATTGTTCCTGTAATGGCTTTGCCAGCAGAGCAAAGATGAAGTGACAGTTTCTATGTACTGGGGGTCTTTAGAGTTATACATGCCATTTGAAGAAATAGACTTTAGAATTACATATAAAATTGCATGGATGTTTTTTGCCAAATGAAATATGTTTAAAGACATATGTATTTGTTGCTTGTCTGCTAGATATTTTACTGGAAGATGTTTCAGATGGAACGCTCCATAAAGAAGGCCAGAGTGTTAAAATTATAGTTACAATAAACAAGGGCTATGGTCGATCCAAGGTACTTTTTATTGCTGTATCCATCATGATAACTATGTTTCTGCTACTACTAACTCTGTTCTGTGATACCCAGTGATATATTCATTTAAGAGTTCAACAGGCAACAGTGAATGCACACTTTTTATTTTTCTTGTGTCATCCTGGCAATCCCACTAATTGATGATAAATAGTAAATTGTTTTGTTACCTATGTATGAAGGATCCATAAGGCATAGCTTTATATTCTTGGGCCAGAAATATAGGCCCAAAACACACGGGCATAAAAAATGGCTTCTGGCCATGTTGGAAGCATGTTTATACAATAAACATCTTCAATGCGGCTGAAAGCTGCACCAAAGCTGCTTCAGTCCTTTAGAGCAGAGCAGAAAGGAGCCAGGATAATCCAGCTCCTGGCAGTTTGGGTTGGAGTCAGCGGTGGTGGTCCACCTTTGGATCAGGCTGTGCGGTCGCTGTAATCCCAGCCTGCTTGCAGCTGGAGCAGCCTTGGGATGCTCCATCGTGCCCATCTGTTCCAGGCCATAGTTTATCTTTTCTGTCTATCCTTAAAGCTATTGCTGAATGAATAAATAAACATGGGAGCCATTATAAGCTTTGATGAGATCTCTGAACTAATAAAGTTTACATGATTTTTGTTTTGCTCTCCAAAGCATCTTTCCAAGAAATATAATTTATTCTGTGGGGAAAACAGTCAAAGAGCACTGACAAAATAATACTTTTAATGATGTTGAACATTGAAATTCCTCCCCTTCTCCCTGTTGCTTACTTCCCCTCTTAACTTTGCAGGACCAAAAAATGCAAGCATATTTGATAGGATCTATCGGGGTCAGTGGCAAAACAAAATGGGACGTATTGGATGGTGTAATCAGGCGGATCTTCAAGGTAAGACTTCAGTCAGTTCAAGAGTAGAAGCATTGGCTCCTGTTTATGCTGATGATTTACCTGTTATCTATTGCTTTATCTAAAGAATTAGATCAGGTATGGGAATTGCGTGGCTCTCAAGATGTTGTTGGACAGTTGGTGAACTCCTCACCACTCACTATGTTGGCTAGAGTTGCTAGGATCTATATTTCTGAAACTGTATGGGAGGAGCATGGAATTCCTAGATTTGTAATATATCTAGAATAGTGAAAGGAGGCCTTTCTTAAAGGGCAAAGCATTAGTTGGCAGGGAAGAAAAAAGTTCCTTTCCACTGTGGAAAAATGGGGGGGGGGGGAAGCCTGGTGCTCCTGTCTGAATTGGTACAAAGCACTGAAGCCTCACATTTTAGCTGAGCCACCTTGAATCCCTTCAGAAAGAAAGGAGACATATAAATGAAGTAAGTAAGTAAAATGCTGCTCAGGTTCTGTCAAAATAGTGTTTTTGAGAAGTTTTTTGATTTTATAAAGTCTGTTGGTCCAAAGCATGCTATCTTCAGGTGTCATACTACACTGTCCTTTTTGTTTCTCTATTTATTTCTGGAATAAGAAATGGGACAGAACTTAAGGTTAGGAGACTTCCAATATTTGTTGGATTTAGGGCCCAGACAGACCTGCACTTTGTGCCGGCCTGGACCCTAACTAGGGTTGTGTGGCGGCTGAGCATTTAGATGCTCAGAAATCCTACTGCATGTCCCGGACGCCATCTTGGTGCACGCCCATTCAGATGGCGCACATCATGATGATATCATTCATGTGCAGTGTCCAAACGGCGCTGTGCACAAGGGGAGTCAAAAGGCTGCACCGCGACCCTTATGCCACCCCTTCTAGGATGCAATTAGGAGCCACATTTCACGGCTTTTGCACTGGGTTGGGGGCATACTTTGCAGCTGCCATGTCCTCAACCCAGCACTTCCAGGGGCAGCACAGAGCTATTTGTACAGCCCTGAATGGGCTTTTTGTACAGCCCCTTAGTTAACCTAATAAGGCTTAACATTCTTTGCGTTTTATTCACCCTGTAGATGGATGCTTGAAAGACTGAATAATCTTCCACACAAGATGATGTTCTTAGAAAGTAAAATGACACATCAAAGAGAAAGTTTTAGCCTCCTTTACTCTATTCATAAAAGTGTTTTGTTTGCTTGGGCATTGACTCATAGGATTTTCCAAATGAAGTGTGAATAAAACAGTTGTTGCACAGCCACAGTAACTATCCTGTCTTAATATATCTCAGTGAAATTTACATCTCTTTCAAACTAAATTTTAGGCACAGTTGATAGGTCGTCTTACTGGAAATCATTTTTCTGCTGTGCGACCTGTATTAAATTGGGAATTGTCATTTCTTAATTCAGAAACACTAATTAATTTTACAATTTGTCTTCTGAGCTTCTAAGAATTATTTTACAGTTAAAAGAACATCATGAATCATTATAGTTTCTTTTCTATTGGTTTGTAAATATTTATCAGCAACGTATTTTGTTTCAATGTATGCTGGCCACAGTATCCTTAACACAATTTTGAGGGGAACAATATGTGATAGACAATAGCTTAGTCTAAACAGGAATCCTCCTGCTGATACACCATATGTGTCTTTATGCGCCTTATTATTATTATTATTATTATTAACCTTTATTTATAAAGCGCTATAAATTTGCACAGCGCTTTTAATTAGACGGTTCCCTGCCCTCAGGCTTACAATCTAAAAAGACACAACACAAAGGGAGAAGTGAGTGGTGGTGGGGAAGGGGATGAGATCCAGCAATTCTTCTCTACCTCCGAGGCCTGGACCAAGGGAGATGGACTGGAGGGAGGGCTTGGCTTCTTAATGGATGGTTAAAAGGAGGCATCCTGAGGCAGAGAGGGGCTCACCTCTTCTCTAAACAATATAGTCTTTAACTCAGTTTTGAAACTGGGTAGAGAAGTGATGAGGTGTACACATGGGGGAAGAAGGTTCCAGGAGCAGGGGGCAGCAAGTGAGAAGGGACGAATCCGGGAGGGGGCAGTGGCAATCCTACACTGGGACAGGAGACCTTGACTACCAGAGTGGAGGGTACGAATAGGAATGTAAGGAGAAAGAAGGTCAGATAAGTAAGGAGGGGCAAATCCATGGAGGGCCTTCAAGTTACCTGTCAACTTGTGGCAACCTCATGAATTTCATAGTGTGTTCTTAGGGAAGGAATACTCAAAGGTGTTTTTTTCTAGTTCCTTACTCTGAAATATTGCTATAGCAGGCATTAAATCCTGGAGCAGCTCCCTATCTCCACTTACTGTGTAGTATTTACTACAATCGATTAGAGTCTGTTCCCTTGTCATTTAAGAAGTACCTGGCTCCCATTTCTATCTCCTCCCATGAGTGAATCCCATTGTAGCAGACAGAAACAGGGTCCCTGTTGCAATTTCCCCCACATCAGAGATCACTTCCGTGAGTGGGAGTGGAAATGGCAGCCAATTGCTTCTCTAGCAACAGGAGAATGGAGCCCCATTGATCACAGCAGCTAGTACCAGTTAAATGAGGACTGGGAGACTTTCACCTAAAGGTAAAGGCAGCCCCTTGACATGAACATCTAGTCATAAACCACTGTAGGAGTGTGTGTGTGCTCATCTCCATTACTAAGCTGAAGAGCCAGCATTGTCTGAGGATATTCAGGTGGTCATGTGGCCAGCATGACTGCACCAAATGCTATTACCTTCTAGTTGAAGTGGTACTTATTTATCTACTTGCATTTGCATGCTTTCAAACTGCTAGGTTGGCACAAGCTGGTACTAGTCAAAGGAGCTCACCCCATCATGTAGTACTTGAACTGCCTACCTTCTGATCTTCCATTCATTGGAATTGGCATCTTACCCACTAAGCCACCACATCCCTCATGGTCCCTACACAGTCCATAAAGTAGGGTCTGGTTAGGGCAGTGAATATGCAACAGTCATGAGTGAGTGACTCCAGATTACTAGTTTGTAACTGTGATACAGGAATCCATCCTCCTGAGTAAGCCCTAATGTTAGAACCAGGAAACTACTTTAAGCATTGATTTTGGGTGTCTCTGACCCTGACGGCATATGCTACAGCCACCTTTCCTGTGGCCAGCAGGAATTGTATTTTCGTGGATGGCATAGGTATGAGCATCAACATTTGTATAAGAAGGCCTATGCACATAACTCTCCATGCATTTTTGGAATCCCAGTTATGCAGATATCTGTGATTGTGTGAGAGGTGGAGGTGGGGCTGACAATATTGTGTGACTTTAGGGAATTCTGCAGGTGACCCCTTTGGACTTTTCTTTGCATCATGCCCCTTCACATATGTGTGATATCGAGGGAGCTAGAGACAATCAGGCTTGATAATATAGTGACATCAGTAAGAAAAAAAAAACATGCTGCAATGTTCTTTTCTGAAGACCCATTCCATTGCCAGTTGTGCCTTGGAATGGATATGGATGACCATCAGAAAGAACAGTGAATCACACACATTGTTTAGAGAAATTCCTTTTACCATGTGCAGAAAGTAGACAACATATGCAAAAGTATAGATGAAAAGGCCCCAGTTTGGCTCAGCTTTGGTTCAATGCTTTGTTATGCCATTACTTTAATTTGTTTTCCTTTCCTTCATGCTGCCTGAGCTGCTTTATATTACATATATTTATGATATAATAAATGTCAAAACGTTTGAAAATTACATGAGGTCCAGTGAGAAATATCTTTGTTGTGAATCTGCTTTTTGACATTTAAACCTCAAACCTAGTGAATGTCCTTTACCTGCAAATGAAGGAAATAAGAGTGACATTTGGAGATGTGGGTACATTTATGTATTCTGTCTTGTCATGTAAAATGCCCTCTGCTTATGTTTTTTTGTTTAAATTTTAATTTAGGAATATGTTTTCCGTGTGGATCCAGGTACTAGCCTTGGTTTAGGCTCGGACTGTATAGCTAGCTACTGTATAGGTGATATAATTAGATCACATAGCCAAGAAGTGCCTGAACTGCTACCTTGTGGCTATCTGGTTGGAGATAATAACATAATCACCGTGAACCTTAAAGGTAACACCATACTTTTCCTTTATCCTTTTTTCTTCAATATTTTTTCAGCACTAAGTATAATATTTTAATATTGCAAACAAAGAAACGATCAAGTGAAAATTAGCATTTCAAATATATCTAGTTTATCTCAACAAAAATCCAATAGAAATGGAAAGAAGTCACTGCTATTCATTTCCTGGCTGAAAAATATGGGTTTCCTGACACTCGAAAAACCTGGTTGGGAAGAATTTTTCAGTTTTTGCCTAGCATTCATTTATCCCTATATTTTTCAGGGAATTATTCTCCACAGTAACACTAGTATTTTGGGCAAAAATAAAATGTTCTTTTGCACATAAAAAACACTGTTTCTAGATAACCAGATGCTCCTTTGGCAGCAAAATTGGTGGGTTTTGCACCAACATGCCTTCTCCAGCAATCTTGTACAAAAAAATTATCCACCGTTCTTTGGTGCAAGATTCCTGTTTCCTGCACAAAAATAGTAGTCTTGCATAGAAATACATATGTAGCCATCTGAAAATAGTGGGTTTGATCCTGCATCAGACACATACACCAGCAAAAAAGACAGGAGCATAGCAGTATGCTTCCGTCAATATCACACAATAATGCAAATATTATCACATGACTCATGATTATCCCATGGTTATCCCATGAATAAAGAAGAATTCTAGTCCTGCTTTTTATTCAGAAGGATTTTCTGTGAATAAAAACAGGTGCTAGAATTCTTTTTTATTCATGGGATAATCATGATGTGTGTCATAATCTTTGTGTTATCGCACAATATTGACGGAAGCATACCATTAATGCTCCTGTCTTTTTTGCTGGTGTGATAATCTCCATAGCTATGATGTCATGGCTATGCTTCATCTCTGGAAACCATGCTCTGTGAGGTTAGGGTGCTGGGTATGTTGAGCCTGAGGAAGAAAAGGTTAAGAGGTTACATTATAATCATGTTTAAATATTTCAAAGGATGTCATAGTGAGGAGGGAGCGAGTTTGTTTTTTGCTGCTCCAGAGACTAGCACAGAGAACAATGGAGTCAAACTACAGGAAAAGTGATACCACTTCAGCGTTAGGAAGAACTTTCTGATGGAAAGAGCTGTTAGACCGTGGAATAAGCTGCCTTGGAGTGTTGAGTATTGATTTTTAGCACCAAAAACCAACATTTTCAATGCAACAAACACTATTTCTGCTCTGAATAATTTCCGGAAATATTTCAGGCTGTGTGAATGCCAGGTGAGAACTGTGGATAAATATTTGTTTTCTCTGCAGTGGAGAGAAAACTGGCAATTTTTGGCAAGGATGAAACTGTAAAAATAATAATAATACATGTTAGCATGTTAATATGATTCAAAGCATGCATTGAGACATCTGGCATGTTTGTATTGTATTATATTTATTTATTTATTTATATCCTGCTTTTCTCCCAAAGCTGGGACTCAAAGCAGCTTACAACATAAAAAGAGATACAGGTAAAAACACATATGAATAAAAAAAACCTCACATGTGAAATATTATTTTTATAGTTACATTTGTAAAACTTATGTTTATAGTGAAGATGCATATTGCTTATGTAGATACACAGCTGTCTTTCCTAACAACCTTCAATTTGAAGATGTGGTTCAGATCCTAATCCCCTGTAAGATGCCAATCAGATATTATGTGGTGAATGTGATGGTTATGTTTGGATAGATCAGTCTATTTCCAACCCAGGTCAGTTTAGCAAGAGTTCATTCATGAGTCCATTTCATCTCTATTCTGCATCAATCTGTGATTGTTTTTTTTAAAAAGTTATTGAAATGCATTTTAGTGTATTGTCTCAATCCATATTCTCTGTATTTTGTATGTACTTTGCTATACTATTTTGTCCAGGACTGTATCATAGCATTTGTGTGTACAAAATACAATTTGGGAGTGTGGGGTTTTTTAACCAGTGCAAACTAAATAAGTCTCTTAAATACAAAGTGATTTGGGAGTGTGTTTTTTTAAATCAGTGCAAACTAAGTCTTAAATATCTCAGGTGATGACATCAAAGCAGTACACTGATTACTGGTGAATGAAGAAGAGGTACTCATATAGTAAGTGACAAAGGCTGCCGCCCGACTCACCAGGCAGGCAGCGTTGCAGCCGGGGGCCTGGGGCCATAGAGGTCTGGCGCGCCCCAGCATACTTTGCTGGGGCATGCTGGCCTCCAATTGGCCAGCCAAGGGGGAAAAAGGAAGGACCTCCGCCTCCTGAGCAACGCTCTAGGAGGCGGATAGTCCCTCTCTATGGTCGCCCCGGTCCTCCAGGGCAGCCGATTGGCTGGCTGCTCCTGGGGGTGGGGCAACTCCCCTCTCGGCCCCCACCTTTGGAATAGGCCTATATATAGCCCATACGGCATCCTGCTCGGCACCATTTCTGCTTGGCTCTCCCACCCACCCTCCCTAGGGTGCGTGGTTTGCTGTCACAACTTTTGGGGTGGCAGCAGAGCTTCTGGATCGGGTAGGCATGGTCTAGAAGGTTGCATAGCACTGTATCGGGAGTCCCTATGGGACACGGGAAAGATGAGGGCATATGTTGTGGTCATTGCGGGGGCCATAATGTGACACCGCTTCCCAGTGACTAGGGGCTTTAGTTAAATGCAATCTGTGGGTTGCATGAATACGAGAGCACGTTAATCTAGCCCCTAGCTCATCCCGATGCCTTGCTTTATATGACATGCCATTTATCCTACAACGGTGGGTTGTAAGATGATCCAGAACTCATGCTTTTGGCCAACCCTACCTTTTGCTGATGCTTGCGTTAATAAAGTTGTGGCCTTTCCTCCACATGCGGCTTTGCGTTTTATTGTGGCGATGCCCTCACAGGCAAGTTAGATCTAACCATCAAACTTCAAGAAGTATTTTATGCTAACCACATCATGACCACAGCTTCTTATTTCAATACTGAATTTCCTCTCTTAGTGTACAAAATTAGAACAAAACAGAATTTTAATATAAGAATGAGGGGTTAGAATTCTGAATCTACCACTTCAAACAGGGATTTTAAATATTTCATGTAGCCATGGGAGCTTTCTATTTTGAGGGTCTTGAAAAAGAAGTCATGTCATTTGGTGTGTTATCTCTCTCTTGCTAACCCTTGCTGCTTTCACTTTGACCTTTTTCTTTTAAATGACTCAAACGTTTCCAATATACATCACTGCCTCACTGAGTTTTCGCTTCACATTTGCTTTGATCACATTGCTCCCATTCATCTAGTCACAAGGCTATGGCACTGTTTAATCTTTTCCTTTTTTGGCCCTGAAGAAAGGTCTGTGCACTTCCAGTGCTTTTCAGAACCTGCAAGAGAGGTTTGTATCAGGGACATTTACCTACTAACAAGAAGAAAGGGAGGAAAACCAAAAGTTTTTTTTCCCCTAAATTATTCTGAAAACAACACTACAGGGCAGGGAAAAGTAGTTATTCTTTCTTTCTCTCCCCCACCTTTTTTTTTTTAGGAGTAGAAGAGAATAGTTTGGACAGCTTTGTGTTCGATACATTAATTCCTAAACCAGTATGTCAACGATACTTTAATTTACTGATGGAACATCATAGAATTATCCTGTCGGGACCCAGTGGCACTGGGAAGACCTATTTAGCGAACAAGCTTGCTGAATATGTGATAACTAAATCTGGAAGGAAGAAAATGGAAGATGCCATTGCTGTTTTTAATGTAGATCACAAATCAAGCAAGGTAGGAAATAAGAGAGAAGGAGCCATTAGTACATATCCACCTGTTACTGTATGTTGTTCCACCAGTGTAAATACAATACCATTTCTAAATATGAATTTTTGTTGTTGTGTCCCTTCAAGTCATTTCCAACTTATGGCGACCCTATGGCAAAACTATCATGGAGTTTTCTTGGCAAGTTTGTTCAGAGGCAGTTTGCCATGGCCGCCATCTGAGGCTGACAGAGTGTGACTTGCCCAAGGTCACCCAGTGGGTTTATATGGCAGTGCTGGGATTTGAACTCTGGTCTCCAGGGTCATAGTCATACTCAAATCACTACATCATGCTGGCATTTAAATATGTATGCATGTATCTGAATGGCACCAACAACATTTATGTATGACAACTATTTCCCCCCCAAAGAGTTTTTCAACTTTTTGAACTATGGAATTTTCCCCATAACTCTGGACCATAAATCACATCTTCCTGCCTGCTATATTCTAGTCAGAACCTAATTAATTACATAGGCTGGATCCTAGTGCTTCCACCAGAATCACATCCACTACAGCCCTTTTGTACTCTAAAATGTCTGTTACTCCAGAACAAGTTTTAAGTGATGGGGCAATGGGATCAAGCTTACATACCCAATTGGATTCTGATTATGATGTCACTACCAATAATTTTAGCAATTTGTGACCTGGTTGTGCAGTGGTTAAATACAGTACCTGTACTGCAACCACTCACTCACAAACCATAAGGTTATGAATTCAATACCAGCCAGGGGCTCAAGGTCGACTCAGCCTGGCATCCTTCTGAGGTCACTAAAATTAATACCCAGCTTGTTGGGGGCAATTAGTTTACACATTGTAAACCGCTTAGGGAGTGCTTAAGTGAAATGTACTTGCTGTTGCTGTTGCTATTGCTATTTTTCTGCTTTTGTATTTTGTGTTATATTTCGTATTATGCTTACATTATGTAAATTATCTATACATAAGTGGATGCACATTACATGTGCATGCACACATATACACACATATCCTCAATAGTGTGCATATCAATGGGCAATTTCATCCACTTACCTCACTACAAGTTCTTCATGTTCAGAAAGAGTTGTGGAAACATCTACTACACACATTTACATAGATTCTTCAACATAGTCAAGAACTCTGTCTGATCAAGATCCATAAGGCTAGGAACAAGAGGTACAAATAGACCGTCAAGCTTACCTGTTGTCACCATCTTGTCTGTTGGCACAAGGACTAGATCAATGCTGGTGAACCCTTTAGAGCAGTGGTTCTCAACCTTTGTTCCTCCAGATGTTTTGGACTTCAACTCCCAGAAGCCCAAAACAGCACAGCTAATGGGTTGGGATTCTGGAAGATAAAGTCCAAAACAAAAAGGACCAAAGGTTGAGAACCACTGTTTTAGATGCCGAATGCCCAAACTCAGTGGTGTTCCCACACAGGGTGTCACCTGGTGCAGGGGGGGGGACTTCCAGGAGCTGGGACATATTGGGTGACAGTACTTGCCAACCCTCATGATAGTTTCACTTTAGGGTTGCCAGGAACAACTTGAAGGCACACACACACATCCAAGACACACTCTCTCAGCCTTAGGCTAGCAATAACCCCCCCCCCCTTGACAAAACTTGCCAAGAAAACTCCATGCTAGTTTCACCTTAGGGTTGCCATAAGTTGGAAATGACTTGAAGGCACCACACACACAAGTCACACTGTCTGAGAGGATGGCAATGAAAATCCCCATCTGACTAAGCTTTCCAAGAAAACACCATGATAGTTTCACCTTAGGGTAACCAGGAATGACTTGAAGGCATGCACACAAATGCACACTCAAGATACACTCTCAGCCTCAGGCTAGCGATAGCAAACCCCCCTCTGAAGAAATGCTGTGTCACCACTGCTTCCACTGCTGCTGCCTCCTCCTCCTCCTCCCCCTCCGTCCCTCCTTTCACCAGCAGTGGACGGTAACTGGAAACATGGAGCTGACGCCGCCACTGCTTCCTCTTGCTCCTCATCTTCCTCCAGTCTCCTCTTCCTCCTTCCCTCCTGGCTCTCATATTTGGTGGGCAGGCAGGCAGGCAGGGGGCTGGAGGCATGGGACACCTGCTACTGCTGCCGCTTCCTTTTCCACCTTCACCTCACTCCCAGCTCTTACTAACTGCTGATTTCTCTTCCTCCTGCCTCTTCCTCTTCTTCCTTTTTCTCCCTCCCAGTTCTCATCAGCAGGTGGGCAGATGGTAGCATGGGGCTGCTACTGCCACTGCCTTCTCCTCTTCCTCCTTCCCTCCCTCCTTCCTCTCACCAGCAGCCTCACTTGCCCACAGAGGGGGCTCGGTGTGCTGCCTCTGGCATGTGTGCCATGGCTGGACTAGACAGTTGGCAACAGGCAGCTCCCAGTAGCTAGTGCCCAGAGGTGATGCCTCTCCTAGGACAATAGGAACCTATCTCCATGCAAATGTATTCATGTAGAACTTCCTTTTGCACCTCCTGCTCAATGTGCAGAGAGTAGGGTTGGGCAGCAAGTTCAGATCCATTTCAGGGGTTCAGTATATGTGTACAGTGGACCCTTGTTATATGCTGGGATTTGGTTCCAAGATCCCCCGTGTATAACAAAATCTGTGTATGCTCAAGTCCCATTAGATATAATGACATGGAAAAATGGTGTCCCTTATAAAAAATGGAAAATCAAGGTTTGATATTTGAAATTTATACTTTTTTGAACATTTTCAAACCGTGTATGCTTGAATCCATGTATAACAAATCTGTGTATAAGAAGGGCCGACTGTATTCACATGATTACTTAGTACAAAACTCTGAGTCCACTAAGGTCAAGCTTCGGATGAAGAAAGTACTTGGAGAAAAATTTATATGTTCAGACATCAAGCAATAGTTTTAACATAAAGTTCATAAGTATGAGGATACCAGTAGAAAAACTTATGTTTCACTCTATTGCTCTTCTTTTCTGTAAGGATATGCAACAGTATCTTGCTAATTTGGCTGAACAGTGCAGTGCTGATAACAATAGTGCTGATCTCCCTGTGGTAATAATTCTTGACAACCTCCATCATGTTGGTTCTTTGAGTGACATCTTCAACGGTTTCCTTAACTGTAAATATAACAAATGGTAGGTTTGCTCTTTACCTTGTTTTAAAGTAGTCTGAACACAAAGATTAGTATAGCAGATGACAGAATGGAAGATTAATTTTAGAGTCACAATCAGTCCAACAAAACATTAATGTTGTGCTTTAATTAAGAAACATGATTAACCCATTGTTGTCTGTTAAATATGTTTCATTCTGAGTGTTGTATATGTACTTTTAGGACATGGGATTAAAGTAAACTTAAAAGTTAATGATAAAATTATGATGTGTTTCTTTTGAAACAAAGACCTTATTCAATTATTTACTCAGCTGACAGTTGAATGCCAAACAATCAGTAAAACTGAGCATTTTTACCAGAATGTTTTAAGTCTTTTCTGCTTATAATACAATGGTAAAATTAGAGTCTTTATTCCCTATAACAATATAAGCTTAATAACAATATTTTGTTATATAACTATAGCTGTTGCCTTGTTTACATGTGTTCCCCATATATCATCTGTCGTGGAGGAAGTCTGACAATGCTGTGCCACTGAAGTATATTTGTGAGGTGGTAGTGCCAGCAAAAAAAAAATTGCATTTGGCCATTGAAAACAATGTGTTTCAAATGGAGATTTTTGTTCCCCTGCTGCTCTGTTGATAAAATGGGTTTAAAAGGGCTAAGCAAAGTTCACCTCACCTTTATGAAAGTTGCCCATCTATATTGTAGAGTGTAAGTTGCCTCGTATAAAACACTTCACATTTACTCAGGTTTTGAATGAATAACAAGGCTAACTTCATTTAGTTTTTCTGCTATGGTTGTTGTTTTCCTGCTTTTACTGGTTCTATAATTTTATTGCACTTTAATAAGTTAATTTGTTATTTTTCTTGGATGGGCTCTTGCTTTTTTGAAAAATAAAAAGATGGGGTAGAAATGTGTTAAATAAAGGAATAAACAGTTCTCAACATTTAATGTTTTTAGCCCCTATATTATTGGAACAATGAACCAGGGAGTTTCATCTTCGCCTAACCTAGAATTGCATCAGAACTTCAGGTACATGTTCTTCTTTCTTCTTGTGCAATCCCATGCATGCTCAGTCGCTAGTGGTGGTGTGGTGATGCAGCCTACACCAGGTGATAACCCAGAAGAAGGGTGACACCTGGTCAGACCATTGTCCCAGGATGGATGGGAGACGCAAGCACTCCCTGTCCTATTTCCCTACAGTGACAGTGGTCCCTTGTGAGGAGCTGCTGCCACCATGGGGAAGGACAAGGTCAAGGTCCCTGCTTCCCTGAAGTGGCGGTCAGCTCATGAGGAGGCCACTACCACTATGGGAATGAAGGTTGAGGGCCCCATGGTGGTGGTGGTCTCTTTGTGAGGAGACCGCTGCCACCACAGTGCAGAAGAAGGGGTGAGTGTGACCCTTTGGCCATGCTTTCCAGCATCCCTGCCCCCCTGCACATGGTGACACTGAGGGTGGCAGTGCCACTATGTCTACTGAGAAGCCCTTCTGGACTCAATGGGCCTTTCTTGCACATGAGTCTGGATAAAATTACAGCCTGAAATAACCATTTTAAAACCATTCAGGAAGATTTATTTTTAATTATAAAAAGTGCTATGGGGAGGAGATAAAATGTGAGAATACCAACACAAAATTAGAATTCAGTTCCCCAAATGAAATCTTGCTTCAGTCTCCAAATTTCTAGCATTCTAGAGAATGAGAAACTGAAAATCATTAACATATAAAACTCTTGTATTTTTTGTGTTTTCATTTCCTTGTTATCTTTGATTGCCCTTTTATTTGGATGTCCAAAACTTTATTTTTTTTAAATGGTCAATTGAAGTTTTAATTCACTGAAATGAAAGAAATTTGACAAATGATGAAAAATTCCATTTTGCCCCCCGCTTCCAATAGCTACACCTCTGATAGGTAGTTAGATTAGAAAGTCCTCACATGTATGTAAGTTTCCAAATGTAGAATAATAAGTAAAGCATAATGGCTCTTAGCATATCAGATTTTCTTAACTATGGTAAGTCAAGATACCTTTTTACTACTTTGATTAAACAATCAAATAGTATAGTTATTTGCTCATTCTGATACACCTGTATCTATGATGTCCAGCAAAAGATCTAACTCTTAGCAGCACAGGAGAAACCAACACAGGAACTGATAGATTAGGACTATTTTTTTTTTAATCACTGACCTGAGGACCTGAAACTTATTCCTGTGTTTTCAATTAAAAACCTGAGAATTTGCCTTTCTGTGACAGATCTGTAGTCCATGATCTTGATTACTGGCAGTGGAAAACAAATGCCTTAAGCAAGTTCACAAAAGGGGAATAATGTCAAGATCCACCCGTTTTTCTGAATCCTTATCATCTAGTAATCAGAGATATATTATCTTTTAAGACAGATAATTCTGTTATGTCTTACAAAGAGGCTACCAGCCATATATTTCATGTAACTATCTAATCTTTTCTTTCTAGCCATGTGCTAGGGGTGATGCCATCAGCTTATAGAAATAATTTCCTATAGGATTATTATTATTATTATTATTATTATTATTATTATTATTATTATTATTATT
>NC_056526.1:52567271-52601206 GCF_019175285.1 Sceloporus undulatus | reverse complement strand
TTATATAGTGATGTAGATTTGCACAGTGCTGTACATACAAACAATAAAATAGATAAGAGTAAACCTGCCCATGGCATGCAATCTAAGAAATAATAGCATAATACATATAAATAATACATGACAATACAGGAAAGGGTTCAATAAAACAGGCAACAAGTAGGTTCATCTGAAGTCTTCAGTGAGCTTGAATGTATGGTCCAAAGTTTCTGCATCTTGAATTTGCTGGGTTTTTTAAATCTGTTTTTATGCTTTCTCTGTGTAGGTGGGTGTTGTGTGCTAATCACATGGAGCCTGTCAAAGGATTCTTATCTAGGTATTTGAGAAGGAAATTGATTGAGACAGAAATAGAGAGGAATTTCCGCAATAATGATCTCATCAAAATTATTGACTGGATTCCTAAGACATGGCATCATCTCAACAGCTTCTTAGAAACGCACAGTTCTTCCGATGTAACCATTGGTGAGGCCATTCTTCAATTAATAATGCTAATTAAAGGTCAAAACTGAACCTCAGGGCTTATCTAAATTTACAGGCTTACTTTCAGTCCGTTTCCCTGATGTCAGAATAATTGACAGTTGACCTTTTGTGTCTAAAGAAAACATTTGAAAGTTGGTTGAATTGCAGATTGTGTTTGTTAACTTCATACTGCTGCTGCACAACTCTAATGAAAATTTTCTTACTGATAGACACAAAATCATTGACTTCTACTTCACAACTGCAGTACGTTGGCTGAGTTCTTTTTTCTCCCCCCCCCCCTCATGAAAATTACACAACACTATTGGTTCATCAAGGACTCATAGGATTCTCTTCTTTGATTTTGTAAATTTCTAAATACCACATTTCTAAGTAACTTTATTTACTTTAGTGGAAATGCACAATGGCATATTTATATCTGTGATTGAGATAGAAAACAGTTTTTGAAACATAGCTCTGAGAAGTTTAGAGGACTTCCATCAGTAGAGAAGATCAGGAAAACAACATCACAGGATTATCTTTCTTCTTTAATATGAGCTAAATTTCCTTTGGTTTATCACTGAATATCATTACTAGAATTCACTCAACACACATTGCCAATAGGGTATCTTGGAAGATCATGTCCTACAAAAAGTTCAATTCAAATAAGGGCCAGAATCCTATATCACAGGCTACATTATGTAACTTTATGTCTACTTAACTTTGGTGTTTATCAGACGAGCTCTTAAAGAGGTACTATTCCAGTGTGACTCCTCTAGCTGCCTCCTGTTGCATGCTGGGATTGGCAGTTTTAAGGAGGGGTATTTAGAATTCTCAGGCAGAGAAGTTCAGCTCCTTAAAACTGCCAATCCCAGCATGCAACAGGAGGCTGCTAGAGGAGTCACACTGGAATAGTACCTCTTTAAGAGCATAGTGTGATAAACATCTATGTAACAGGGTCACTAAGAAATCCTGTTGGTAAACTTCAAAACACACTAATCTCGGTGTGCTAATGTGCATTAGTAGAATATGATGTGTATCACTCCCTAACTGTTTTCTGATACATATTAAGTCCTGTTGTGTATCAGTCCCAATAAGCATTGGGTTCCAATGGGCCATTTTACTGGGTCTGCTATGCGATACTATAACAGTGACCCTTTACTAGATATAAATGTTACAAAACTGCCCACTTCTAATTCCCACAGACATAAACCCACTTACAAAGATGTAACTCCCATACAGGAATTTGGTCAATATTTCCAATTCATTGTATGCCAGGCAGAATTCAAATTCGAAGGTTTATTTAGTCCTCCACACTGTCTAATCCTAAACTTCCCTGCCCTTTTGTGATATCAAAGCAACTAAGTAGGACCAGGTAGAAGCAGGCCAAAAAAATAAAAAGCATGCTTCACTTCCCTCTGCCACATTGTTTTCCATGTCCCCTCCCAACAACCTTTGCCCTGAACCTGCTATGGAATCAGAATGTATAAGCCAATAACATTAATAGAAACATGAAAGACAGAGAGGTCAGAGGCTGAGGGTATGAGTACTTGAATAATTTGTCTAAAGGCTACCATCATTTTCCACTTATAAACAAAGAGATTTTTAAAAATCTATTAAAAAAATGAATAAATCCCACACAGGCACAACTCACTTTAGCAGTCAACATACAACAGCTATGAGCAGCTGAAAGCTTTTGTTCAGAGTATTTAAGAAACAGTGTGCCTTGTTTTAAGATACATATTGTATATTCTTTCCCCCAACATAGGAGCTTATCTCTTGAGCTGCAGCCAGGACATGGGGTGGAGGTGGGGATTATCACACACTAAATTGCCTCTGAATTGCTGACTGCCATCAGCCTAGATCCCAACTTGGTCCCACCTGTGCTCTGCCAGCCAGCCATTTGGCAGCAATTCAGTGTGCAACAATCCCCACCACCATCCTGTGTCCCGGCTGCAGCCCAGGAGGCTGGAGCCAATTTAAAACGTCAAACGATAAGCACCATAAGCAAAGGCCAACTGGAACTGATGAAGGAATTTGTTTTTGTAAATGCAGTTTTTACAAATCATATATAAGCTATGTAAAGAAAGTATTTTCTGTTATTTTTTATGTTTTAAATAATGAACATACAATATACAGTGGGCCCTCCTTATACACAAATTTGCTATCCTCGCATTTTAAAATCTGCAGATGGCAAGCCCATATTGTCCCCAATGGTGGCACGCATGCAGCTGCAACACCATAGGGGCCAAAAGTCCCTCCCCCTCCTTCCATCTTCCTTCCTTTGCCCATGCCTCCTTCCTACACATGTTCCTCCTTCTTCCCTCCTTACTTGCTCCTGCCACAGCTTGGCTTTGAGGGTGGAGACTGCCACCTAGTCAGCTGGGGTCGGGGCTGAGGCTTGATGCTTGGAGCCCTGTTCCTAGCTTAGCACCCAGGACGGAGTCTCTGGACTCTGAAAGCCAAGCCCCAGCGCTGCCCCCAGCTCCCTTGGAATCCTGTTGACTGGAGGGAGCCAGGGCCAGGGCTTCAGTCTCGGAATCCAGAGGCTCTGTGCTAGTTGTGGGGACGGGTCTCTGAGACTCCAGCATCAGCTCTGGCCCCGGCCCCAGCTGACTGGGCAGCAGACTCCTCCCCAAAAGCCAAGCTAGGGCAGGAGCCTCATAGGAACCAGGGAAGGAGGAGCGGGGCAGGGAAAGGAAGGAGGAGGGTGGGAGGGGGGACTCCAGTCCCATTCTCTCTAATGGTGGCATGGATACTGAGGGCTCACTGTATATTATAAATGACTTTATCAGCCTATGTTTTTTAACAAATGTGATCTTTTATCAGGTCCTCGCCTTTTCCTACCCTGCCCTATAGATGTTGATGGTTCTAGAGTATGGTTCACAGACCTCTGGAATTATTCCTTGGTACCATATATTATGGAAGCTGTGAGAGAAGGACTTCAGGTAGGACTTTAATAAGTTACATTAATATTTTGAGTATGTAGTTATTGCTGTTGCCAACTACTTTTTTTTCCTTTCACAAAATATCCAGAGCAATATTGTGTACTATGAACAGGCATTCTGAAACAAACAAACAAACAAAAACAAAAAAGGAAAAGGAAAATATCCACTGACTTCTACTCCCCCCCCCTTCAAATGATTTATGAAATGATGCTATAGTCCAATGTAGCATTATTCTGGAACTTTCAGGGAAGGAAAAATAATGGCCACAAGCATTAAGGAAGTGGGTATGAGTTTTTGTCACCTGAAACGAAAGAAAACCAGTCCACCTCTTTTTGCTATGTCCAAATTAGGGATAGAGGATATTTGGTTATAATGTTTGCTTCAGCATTCTTGAAATGAAAGGAAACAAGATCTTTGTTTGGCGCAAATGCTTTATCATAGTCTAAGTTACATTACTCCCTCCCTCCCTCCCTCCCTCCCTCTGTGTGATATATATATATGTGTGTGTGTGTGTGTGTGTCTAAAAATCACAGTAACTGAATTCCAGAGCTACATATCAGTGAGAGTGTCTCAGTTTGCACTTCCTAGCTGATATGCCAATGTCCATCAGTCTCATTGTGCATTGGCCATTCACTTCCTTGACCCACCTACATAGTAATGTCACAGCAGCTCCTTACAGAATATGGACATTGTGTAACCTCTCAGTTCTATTGCCCACAGAAAATGAATTTTCCACTTATGAAAATGTAACTTTATTTTTATTTTGGGGTGGATTTAGATGTATGGTAAAAGAGCACCTTGGGAAGATCCCTCAAAGTGGATAGCAGAAACATGCCCATGGAGTTCATTGCAGCATGACTGGTCATCATTACTTCAGTTAAGACCTGAAGATGTTGGTTATGAAGGTTATGCATCTGCCAAAGAAGGAACCACCTCAAAGCACATTCCACAAACAGAGTCAGAAGGCGATCCTTTGGTAAAATGAAAATGTTTTATTCTTTTTCATATACTTTGTTGTTTGCCTTTCATCCTAAATAACTGTGTTGTTTGTTTCCCTGCTGAAAAATGGAAAAGTATAACACACATGCAATAATTTTGCAGTTTTTTTCTTGGTATTTGCACTCCCAAAAATTTTCGGGAAACCATTCTGGACAGAAATGCACATGGAGAGTTGGGATAGTTACCATGTTTTGCAACCTATTTTTGGTTTTAAAAACATGTTTGAGCATTAAAATACCCAGCACCCTGATCATCTCACAAATCCTTTAATTGAGGTGTTGCCTGGCTGAAAAGGTAGATTATGCAGTCACGTCCAGTCATTAATGACTGTAAACATGATTGTAAATTAAGAGATTGTAAGTCTGGCTTATGATATTGTAACAATTGAACAGGATGCCTCTCACCGTTTCCAGAGAGTTGTTGTTTTACTCAGAAATTGTGGGCTTTGCAGAAAATAATTATTTTTCTATTTAAAAAGTCCTTATGAGTTTCTGGAAACAAACAAACATTTTCAGAGTACCTGTCAATTGGAGAGCTTTTCCATTGTTTAACACCTTTCTTGTATGAAATGTTTCTTGTATGAAATGATTGCTCACTTCCTTCAGTTAAATAGTCTGTCATCTGCTGCCAATTCTTTCATCCTAAAATCTTTCAAATAATTGCCTGTCCTCTCCCTTTTACTCAGTTTGGCTTTATGGCAATTTATTTCAATATTATTTACTTAACTGCAATGTGTTTAGCGGTGTCAGTTTTAACACTTTTCAGAGTAGCTTACATAGAAGCATTATAGAGGTCTATTTGTTGTTCAATCAAGTTGTCATGATGCGGGGGGGGGGGTTTGGTGGCTAAAAATCCTAGTGCATTTTAACTATACCTGCTCTTACACACAGCCTTGATAATTCTGCGGTTACATTGTATTGTCAGCTCTGTTCACTTTGTGTATTTGTTTCAATGCTCTCATATATGGATATAAAAATAGTAATTTAATCAATAATCCCTAGTTATATATCACTTTCCCCTTGATCTGATGTTTCATTTTAGCTTTGCTTGAACTTTTTTTGAGGAAATAAAAGTGTGAAGCAACTTAGGTAGCTATCATCTAGTGCTGCAAAGGATGTTTGCAAATTTTTTTGGCTGGGGGAGAAAAAACATCACAACATCACAAAACACTCTGTTGTGGAGAAAAGCTGCAAAAAAAGGTTTTGTGTTTAACCCTCCCCTCCAAAACAGAGAACAAAAGACATTAGAAAAACCATTGGGGTTTTGTCCAAAAATTGTTTTTACACAGATGTTTTCCCCAAATGTGAAAAATATTTTTTTTTAATGTGCAAATAAGTTCTGCAATTCTGGGACACTGGGAGAAAACTCTTGAAATCTGAAATTCTGATGAAGGTACATAGAAATTTACATCCCTATTATCATCTCAGAATATATGCATATAGTGTGCTAACATTTCATAACACTGTAGAATGAGGAAGAAACAGAACACAGTTTAGTTCCATGCAGATATGTTCATGCTTGCCTTATATTTTTTTAAGTTGTTTCCTTTCCTAAAGGTGTTCCCGAATGCAACTTTTGATTTTTATAGGTGAAAAGGTGTCATTCAATTACATTGGGGAACAAGAAAGATTGCATTGGAAAGTAGAGGAAAAAAGCCTGAGAAAAATGATGGGCAGTGGGCCAAAAAAAAAAAAAAAAAGACTAGAAGAATTTATTGTAAAGAGGATAGAAAGGCACAGATACTCTAGAGAAGTCAAAGAGTAAATGCATTAGGGATGTTTGGGGAGAGAAGTTGAAAATAATCCAGAGAATATTAGAAGCAAATATAGGGGGGAAATCCTAGGATGATTTCTGTGAGATGGGTATAGGTAGGTGGATAGAAACATTGAATTATTTGAGCATGATTTTTGATGGGAGACAACAGAGCTCTTCGTTTTAAATTATCCACCATTTTAAAATGCTGTCAGTGTACATCAGTTCCCTGAACACCATGACAAGAGGGAAGCTTTATAAATATCAGCTATAATTATGGTAATTTTAGGCACTGAGCATCTTAGGAGTCCCTGGAGCTCTTGATGTTAAGTAAGATGTGCTTAAAGTCTCCACTGGAACCCAGCCTCACAGCTGTGGTGTGCTATTTTCTCTTGCCAAGGTCAGCTCCTGGACAGCAGATGGTGCTCTTGTATTCAGCAGCTGGCTTCAGCCCACTCAATTTCACACACACCACCTCTCTTCTCTGATATGTGGATGTAAAAGTGATCATATTTTTTCTCCCCCAGTGTATTCTTCTTCTTAAATTCACTGTCTATTTTTCTTTTAAAACTTAGATAAATTTTGGCATTGGGAAAATAATGATCTGCGATCAAGAGCTTCCTCTCCTTTCCACACCTTTCAATTCTCTTGTCTCTTCTTCTTCTTCTTCTTCTTCTTCTTCTTCTTCTTTTTTGGTATGCTTCCCCTGGTTTCTATTCATTCATGCCTATTAAGACCTTTTAAAAAGAGAGAGGAGGCAATCAGAGGTTTACCTTGGAGAAGCCATCTTAGTTCTGAGTGTTCCAAACTTTGTGCTATTGTGAAGTTTTATTGTGACCCTCCCATGTTTTTGTTTGTTTTTTTTTTGTTTGTTTTATTTATATACCGCTATTCCAAAGATCATAGCGGTGAACAGCAAGTAAGCTAATTAGCAAGTAAGCTAATTTGCCCCCAACAGTCTGGGTACTCATTTTAGCGACCTCGGAAGGATGCAAGCCTGAGTCGAGCTTGGGCCCTTTTGCTGGTCTTGAACTCACAACCTTGTGGTTTCGAGTGAATGGCTGCAGTACAGGCATTTACCCACTGCGCCACCAGGGTTTGTTTTTTGTTTTTGTTTTTGCCTGTTGTAGGGCTCTGAAAAATAGAGCCACTGTTGTGTTAATTCGAATGTCAACAACAAGCATTTCCTTCCTTCTTTTTCAGATGAATATGCTAATGCGGCTCAAAGAGGCAGCCAGCTACTCAAGCGCACAGAGCTGTGACAGTGATACTGCCAGTCACCATGATGAAATTCTAGATCCCTCAGTTGAATCAACTCTCTAGAGGGGCTGGGCGTGGTTAGATGATGTTGGTAAACCTACTCCCGCTTCAGGGTCTGCCTGTATTGAAGCAGTAAGTCAGGGCACCCCAAGAGAGAGAGAGAGAGCAAGGAAGAAAAAAAAAAGCTGTGTCATATATAGGTGGTCGACTTCACTCTGCAAAGTCAGGAACACAAATAAAAAAGGAAAGCTTGAATTAGTTTAATTTCAAGACATTTCAGTATCAGTGGAGCTGAGTGAGACTCCATCAATCAACTGGAAAAGGCCTTTTCACAGGGAGGCAACTAAGCAGATTGCACATGTGTTAGCCAAACTGGAATCTCTTTGGGTTTGTTTTTTTTTTCTTCCTGTCTCAAAAACGTTTACAGTGAAGTCTTTTCTTTTACACTTCAATTTACTCTGAGGTGCTGCATTAGTGGTCTTCTTGATCCACCTCCTCTATCCTCTGTTGTGCCCCAATGGCACTCATTACAGGACTCCAGTAGTGTTCCAGTTGTACACTGCTGCCCATTCCAAAATGAGTTTCGGGGGGCGGGGGGAGAACACAAAAGTAAACTCAATAAGCACAAAAGTATTGTGCAATTGCCAGGAAAACGCTACTGTGATATGCTGGATAAGTGCCAATTTGATACTAAACTGCCATGTTTGCAGTGATACGGTCCACCAAGGTTTCTGACTTTTTTTTGTGTAAAAATCATCTGTTTTATATGCAAGTTGTTTTTAACCACAAGGGTATTTTATAAACACCTGCCCACCTCTTAACTTCGTATCCAACACTGACTAAAGGCTTTCTTAGGGCTTTGTTTGTTTTGAGCCTTTTCAGTGGGAGGGGGGATAAAAGAGAACATTTCCTATGGTGCTGTCTCACTGCCTTAAAACCAATTTCTAGAACAGTTTTACTGTTGGTTTAATTTGTTAAACCATTGATTATTTACACTGTTTTCTTTCTTTCTTTCTAATGAGAGAGCACCCATGAATGGAGACGCTTCATGTCTGTATACCATGATTTGCAAAAATGAGGTGGCTGGAAGGCTGAACTATTGATATAGATATATAGATAGATATAGTATTTTTTATCTTGTGTGGATAGATTGTGTACCATCTAAAATATTCAAGTGACACAAAAGCCACACCCAATTAACTATGGTTAAAGACACAAGCCCAAGACAGTTGGTTCAAATCCATTTGGTCCAATGGAAAGAGCTGAATGAAAGAGAAATATTTAGAGAGAAAAAATATCCAGCAGAGCTGGGTATACTTTTTGCAGCATGAGCACAATTTTTCTTTATTCCCCCTCCCCCTTCTCCCTCTCCCTCCCCAGTTTGAAGCATGTTGTTTTAATTGCAGTTGTTGTACATGACGAAATTCAGCATTATGAACACTGACACAGTGATATCCACTGTGGAAGAGAGAAAAGTTTATACTGTAAAAGGGGAGGGGGTTGGTTTTGCACAGTCTACTGGGAGGGGTATTGTAAATATTAAAAATAAAAAAGCCTTGCACAAATGAAAGCAAACAAACAGCAACAACAAAAAATAAGAAACTGTATTTTATCCTGTTGGTGTTAAGAGATGTTTCATATACTGAGATGACCTGTATGTTACAAACAAATCCAGAGCGCAAACCGTACAATCTGTTTTCCTTTCACCTGGTGTGTTTGTCTTGTATTTGGAATTATTATGACTATGCAGGACCTATCTGTGCTAGAGTGAGCATGTTTCAATTTACATTATGAATCCAATACCTCTTAGGAGAAAACAAAAATTATGTTGTTAACTATCCTGGCAGGCTACACCAGAAAGAATGAGAACAGATCAGAGTAATTGGATGTGCTGGTTCAAATTAACTCAGATAATCCAAGGGCTATGGCATTGTGTAGATGTGGACGTGTACACTTGGAGTCACAGTCCTGAAAATTATCACTTGAAGCATACCCAGTTTCCTGGTGTGTGCCAGTGAAGCACTTTTGGTTCTAGCTAGCCAATCGCTATCTTCAGGACATGTAACTGGTGCTACACACTCCTCTGACCATCTTGTGGCCATCTATTTTATCACAGAAAGATCCTGAAATCAGTGTAGATTTCCTTGCTGCCTCATTGAAAATACAGGTCCTCTGCACGGTGCTATTGCCCCATAAATAAAACTCTGGTTTTATGCACATTGAATGTAGTCAGAATTATGTCAGGCACCAAATATTATATTACTTTCTCCTATTGTTAAATGGCATGCCACACTGGTAAATATTAAAACAGCTGGTCTTTATGATACATGTGGTCTAAAAGAACAAACAAAACCGTTAGTTCCTGCCATTTTCAACGCACATGCACACATTCACACAAAACCTATATATGTGTGCCAGGTAGTACAACATTCCCTGCAATACATCTCAGTGAATCCACCTAGTTTACAACTTTAAAAAATTGTTTGTGAAACATTTGTCTGTATACATTTTATATTTTGTACATTTTTGATGTAACATATCATGTAAATAGACAGAAACAGTGAGATAAATCATCTGAAAAGTTTTGTAGTCTTTGTAAAGCCCTAATAATAAGTATTTGGTGTCATCAGACTTAACTGGATGATGTATTTTTTATTGATTTACTGTTCTTCTAGCTTGTAAACCAGCTTGCATATATTTTTTGCAGGTGTGCACACTGTATCTGTCTAAATTATTACTTTGCCATTAAAGTGGAATTATTTATTGACAGCTGAGTCTGTTGTCTTTGCACTTAAGAGAGTAGGGTTGTTAGACAATCCATTGTAATAGCTGTTTGTTTGTTTACTTGTGTTATATGCCACCTTTCTCCCAAACTGGGATCCACAGTGGATCACATAAGAAAATCAGTTAAAATCTACTAATATAGTGTAAAAAAACAACAACTAAAAGTATTTTAAAACATATAAAAGTTAAAAAGTTATGGCACTTATCTTTGAGCATGTGAGGAGGGCATTACAGTTTGAACCAGACCTGTGTAGGGTTCCATTTTCCTACTTGGCCATAAAAACCCACAGAATGACCTTGGGCCCCAGAAAAATGCCATGATAGGTTCTTCTTAGGGTTAGTTTAGGACAGTGTGAGAGGGCTTTTTCAAACTCCCAAATGTGTAGAAGACTGACATCAGCTTAGAAATATCAGTTCATAGTTCTTAACTGGGTGTCCATGGATGGCCTGGGGGTGTGTATGTAAACCAGGGATGACGACAACAACAAAAATTTACCCCCTTTTTATTATCTTTCCGTTTACTATGAAAAGTGTGTTTCAGTATATGGGGGGGGGGGTGTTTTCCATCACTTCCATGACCCCCCCAAAATGTTATGAGCTACTAGAATATGAGCTAACTCAACAACATCACCATTATTAGTTGTGGCACTGTTCAGACAGGTGAGGATCCCATTGGTGCCTTGGGTCTGCATAAGATGTTTCTCAAGCGGGGTACAGCAGCAACAGCAGTAGCAGTGGTGGTGGCCTAAGCTGCCAAAGCTAACTGCATCTGGAGAAGAAACTGCCCTGCTGGCTTCTAAGCTGCTTGGGAGCTGGCAAGGCAGTTTCCTCTTCCGATGAAAATGTTTTTAGTACCATTCTCCACTACTACTCATTCTTGCAGCATCTCTGTCCACATTATCTCTACAATCTCCTGCCTATGGACTTTATTATATGAGCCTCAAAATCAGTTTAGAAAATGCGTATTTACCGAGTTGAAGACAGTCATTATCACACAGCTCTTCAAAACCACCAAGCTGCTGTTTCTGTCCCAGCCTCTGTCTTCTATACTCGTGTCCATAGCCCTGCCCCTTCTTGCCCTTCACTCTGTATTTATTTTTACTTGTTGTGCAATTGTGTGATCATGGCAATCCATTAAATAAAAAGAAGAATAAAGGAAAATGAGAGAAAAAGAAAAACAGTCTGCTTGGGAATAGCAGGGGGAAGAGGACCACAATCATGCCCACTTGCACCACATTGCTGCCCACATGTCAGAACTGCTTTGGGAGGACCTTGTCATGGATACACCAACAGTGGAAAAGCAGGATGATTGAGAGGCATTCATGAGGTCTGCCTATCTATGAGAAGGCATGCTCCCGCAACAGATGGAGAACAGACCAGCTATTGGACAGACACAGTGTTGTGTGATAAGGTATAGCCACATACACTACAATCTTGCTGTAATTCTACTTTTCAAGCCTCATGTGATTATTATTATTATTATTATTATTATTATTAATATATATCCCACCTCTCCCTATGGTTTGAGGCAGGAGAACAACACAGATATAAAATTACAAATAGTTAAAATACATTCTCATTGTACAAACAAAAACTTAAAAACACATCAAACCTGTACATGTGCAATATCAATGTCTGATTTCTCATCGTAGTTCCGAGTGGAGTATCATCTTAAGCTGTTATAGAAAGTCTGGAGGATAGGCTCGCCGAAAGAGATCTGCCTTAATTACCTTCTTAAAGGCATCTAAGGTGGTAATAAGATGGATCTCCTCCGGCAAGCCATTCCACAGTTCCTATGCCTTTGTCTACCCATGATGGTCAGAGTTGTTTGCCTTTTTTGCTGACACATTCAACACCAAAATCTATGGCCTTGTCACATCACAGGGACGCATCCTGTTTCACATCTATAAACTATGGTGTTTATGTCATTTAGAACTACACACACTTTTTAAGGCACTGCAGTATAATATTTAATTGCCAAATTGTATTCCTATAACTATTCCATCTCACTGTCATTTGTTTCACTTTTCCTGGATATGACATTCAGATTGCAATGACAAATACTGGACACTGGAGGTTCTGAAGAATGACAGGGTTTTCCCACAAAAGACCTGTGTCACTGTTTGGACTCTATCACACGGAGGAGGCAAACATCATTAAAATGTGATTAAAATGTGGTAATACAGTAGCATAAATGGGGGGAAGATTATTACACCCCACATGCTTCTCCCGTTCACATCCCATGCATAAATTGTAATGGGCGTGTCACTGGGTAATAATGGGGATTCACCTGTCAATCGCAGTGGCTGTTTTCTGGCAAGTGGGGAATGGAGGACTTTCACAGTCCCTACATGTCCCCTAAACTAGAGAATAGTTGGGAACATGAATACCATGCAGTTACAAATGCATAATTAAGTTGTGCATATGTACCTCCCAAGTAGAATTCTGACCACAGTCCCTTAAAGGGTGGTTTATTTTGCCCTGATAACTGAACAATATCATTCATGTTAAATGCGGCTACCACTTAGTTAGATTTTGCTGTAGCACTGAACACACTCTCACCGTAGACATTTATTTCTACATAATAATAACAATGACAGAAAATGGACTCTTTTGTAGAATATAAATTATGTAAGGAGCAGGGATGTGGCCTGTCAGCTACATTAAATTGCTTTTCTCTGTTCCTCATTTAGCTACATACTTAAGTAAACATTGATAAATAGTACTGAGTGATCACGTTATCAAGAGCATCCTTCTAGCCGTGCTTAGGTTTTCATAAAACATAATATTCTGATTGTATTTTGGCTGTGAGTTTCTTTCACATATGATGTTTAATCAATTAGATTATTTACAAAAGAAAGTAAACTAGCACAATTCAAGGGAAAGGGAGAACAAACAAGGGAGGAATAAAAATATCAGCATGAGTCCAGGGACGTAGCCAGGATTTTAGGAAGGGGGGGGCAGACTAAGTGCCACCATTATAATGTGGCTTGGGCGTGGCAGCGCAGCAACACGCCCCATTCATTGTATCTAACAGAAGGGGGGTCCGGACCCCACTGACCCCTCCCCGTTGGCTACGTCCCTGATGAGTCCCACAAATCCCTGGCAGGCAATGCCAGAAGCTGAGTCCTCTCTCCCCTCCATGGTCAGGATGAGAAACCTTGGTGAGAGAGCAGGAAGGGATGGGTGGTGGAAGGAAATGTGGCAACAGGCAGGGAGGGATGCAGTGGCAATAGTGGCAGCCACAAACTCTTCTCCTTTACGAGAATGAAAGTGACTGCCACCACCACCACCTCCCTTTTCTGGCCTGCCAGACCGGAAAGGGACCACCGTGTGGCATCAACACCTTCCCAGATCCCTGTCACACTACTGACTGCCTTGCCCTCCATTCCTCCTGATCCCTTTCTTTCTGGGGCAGGGAAGAAGATAGACAGTGAGCGACTGCCTCACTGGAGGTTCACCCCCTTGTGATGCCACCCAGTGTGGTCCACTGGAAGGCAGAAATAAAATCAGCAGGCCTGAACATGACTCTACCTACCTGCAAAAAGCAGCATGCCTTCACATCTATGTCATTGATGGGGAACATGTCCCTTTAACGTCTCTGAACCCACACTGCAGAAATAAAGCAGCTTCATGCCACTTAACTGCCAGGACTCTGCCCTACAGAATTCTATGATTTGTAGTTCGGTGAGGGACCAGAGCTCTCTGGCAGACCAGGCTGAATACTTAACTAAACTGCAAATCCCAGGATTCTATAGGATGGAGTCATGACAGTTAAAGTGACTGCAAACTGCTTTCTTTTGGCAGTGTGGATACATTCCCAGACACTGGGAGTTATATTGAAGACTTCATGCTAAACTCCTGTAATCTAGTCACCTGAGAGTAAGCTGCCAAGAATTCCATGAGACTTACAGTATTGGTTCTAATGGGCACAGAATCATAGAACTGGAAAAGACCAGAAGAGCATCCAGTCCAACCCCCCGCCTGACAGGAATACAAAATCAAAGCACTTCTTACAGATGGCAATCCAGCCTTTGTTTAAAAACCTCCAGAGAAGGAGATTCCACCACACTCTGAGGGAGTGTATTCCACAGCTCTCACTCTCAGGAAGCTCTTCTTAATGTTGAGGTGGAACCTCTTTTCCTGTAGTTTGAATCCATTGCTCCAGGTCCTATTGCCTGAACCTGCAGAAAACAAGCTTGCTCTATCCTCTATATGACATCCTTTCAAATATTTAAACACGGCTATCATGTCACCTCTTAATCTTCTCTTCCCCAGGCTAAACATTCCCAGCTCCCTTAGCTGCTCCTCGTAGGGCATGGTTTCCAGACCTTTTGCCATTTTGGTCACCCTCCTCTGGACATGCTCTTTTTTGTTGTTATCCAATGGGACTTAGAAATAGAAAATGTGTATACTGTTTACCAAATCTACCTGTTAGAAGAAAATAGCTATCAAAATTCAGAACGACCCCTGTGGGACTGATTGTGTCTTCCACCCAAGGTGTTATTGCCATTTACCCGCACTTTGCAGAATAAATATTTATCAGTCCCTTCCATTTACATAAATCTTCAAGATGCTTTTGTAGCAAGTTTTATAATGTTAATGGGTTCTATTACATTCACCAATCAATTGTGCTTTCAAACTATTTATTAACTTTAATTGCTTTTCAGGAAAACAATTGTATTTCTTGTAGAAGAAAAGGGCAAGAATTAAAGCTGTGTAAACTAATCCTTATTTTTTAAAGTTTTTTATTTCAACAGCTTGATGCTACCAAATGGAACCTACTCTACATACACAAGAATACTGCCAGTTTAAAATCCTTAGTTTGACCATTTTCAAGAACTCAAAAGGAGAAAGACCAAGAAACAATAGCTGTTTTTCAGGATCTCCGTTAAGACACTTTTAAAGTTATAAACAGAAAAAACACTTTGGTTTAAATTCTGTTGTTACTATGTTGTGACTAGAGTAGACCCACTGAATTAATGGAATATATATGTTGATTTGTCATTCAACAGTTGAATGGTAGTATTAGCCAACAGGATTCCAGCCTTGAAAATTCCCACTCATCATTTCAATAAGATATGAACTGAAAAAAGATGTTGCTCCTTGTGTTTTTGCAGTGTGGAGTTTGGAGATCCTTGTGTGTTATTCAGAGGTAGTATTCCTACTAATTAATTTGCTGACTTGTCTGTGAAATGGGTATTCAGTCTGCAACAGACCACTAAAGACTCAAGGGGATAGGTTGGTACTGTGGGACTCAGGATCCCACTCTGCATTCAGATTCTTGGGCAAGTTACCTGTCCCTTAGTTCTACCAGTTTTTCATTCTGTAAAGTATTTGCTTTGTGCATGCCCCCACACAATACATGAGAATCCTCCCCTGGCAGCCATTTTGTGGTAATGCTTATGGCATTTTCTCAAAATTCCATATGTGCCCGCTGACCAAAAATGTTCAAGATCCCTTTTACATTAGGGGTCTCCCTAATCCTTGAGATTAGTTTTGTTGAGTCTTAAGGGACAGGATTCTGAAATATGTTGAATGTCCCACACTGAGGTAGTTTGCCCTAAGCTGCCATTGGATATGACCCATGATGCTATCTAATACTGTTTATTTATCCATACACAAGGAGATGAAAGTAACATGAAATCCCATATCCAGGCAGGAAAGCTACTATCACTCTCAGATCTCTAGAGACGTACCCTCCCAGATGTGTTTAACTCCATCTAACTGTCCAAGCTAGCTGATCAATGCATCCCAAAGAAGCAGGCAAAATACATCACTGTAAATTAATCTGCACATACAGATGCCCATTTTGAAATAATTTCCAATAATGTAAATGCAATATACATCACATGTCTCACAGCTAGGAAAGGTTGTCACTATGTCACTTGTCTACCTGTGTTTATCCAGAGGCTAATTGTTATCTATGAAAAAGGAGACATGGCTATCCTGTTTCTGTCTCACATTCTGTATCTGTTTCAAACATTCCCTCTTTGTGTTATGTATAAACACACCTCTAAAGGATCTCTCTTTTTGGGGCTGGAGGAGAAAGTTTTTGGTAGTTCTCATGGATTTCCTCATTCATAACATAATAATAATAATAATAATAATAATAATAATAATAATAGTAATAATAATAATAATAATTTATTTATATCCCGCCCCTTTGAGGTCAATCAGGGCGGCTAACAATAATAAAATACAATATATATCAAAATCTACTTCCCTCCCCCCTTAAAAAGTTATTAAATCAATTATAATTAAAACCAACAAATTAAAACAACATAACACATACACACCATTACAAAACAGACAAAAACAAAACAGCAAACTGTGGCAGCATTCCACTCAAATTTCCAGAGAGGACCTTAGGGACTCTCATGAGAAGAGGGTTCCTGAGGCTGGGATTATCTATCCAGGAAAGGCCTGCTGGAAGAGATCCGTCTTGACAGCCTTTTTAAAGCTGTCTAAAGATGTCAGTTGACGGATCTCGTCTGGCAGATCGTTCCATAATCTGGGGGCAACAACAGAAAACGCCCTCTGGGAGGTAGCCGAAAGCCTATCTATATCTTTGAGGCTGCAGCAAATTCCTCCCAGAGGACCGGAGTGTGCGGGGAGGATTATATGGGAGGAGGCAGTCCCTGAGAAGTCTGCATTTTCTCTCTTTTCACGGCTTTAAGGAATCATCAAAGCTTGGATGAAAGACTACAGGAAGAAAGCCAAGTCACTGTGCTAGCAAAAAAAAGTTGGGAGGGAAGAAGAACTGAAGGAAAACTGTCTCCATAGATGTTCTCACTAGGGCCCTTTTTTTCCAAGGAAGACCAAGAGGGGGAGAAAGTAGCATATGCCACTATTTGGTCACTTTTTATAATAGAAACTGAACAGTGGCTACTTTCAAACAATTGCTGAGTACATAACAGTTTGTGTTACCTGATATATATGATGGTAACACAGACTCTGTCTGTCTGTCTGTCTGTCTGTGTGTGCACGTGCGCGTGCGCACACATGCCTGCACATGTTTTTAAGTAATGCCATCCTTGCTGCATTCCTTTTCATGATTATACAATTAATAGAAAAACTTCTCAGTCAGCCAGATTCCAGTAAATCTAGACAGACAGTTTTCAACAGTGTTATAAAATCATAAAATGTTAAAATTGGAAAAGAACACAGTGGCCATCTATTCCAACCCCCTGGCATGGAGCAATAAATGACTAAAACACTTCTGAAAGATGCCCATCCCATGTCTTCTTAAAGCCCTCCAAAGAAGGACTGCGGTCCCCAAGGCAGTCCATTCCATTGCCAAACACCTCTTACAGTAAATATGTTCTTCTTAATGTTTAGATGGAATCTCTTTTCTTGTCATTTGAATCCATTGGTTTGTGTTCTAGTCTCTGGAGCAGGGGAAAACAAGCTTGTTCTTCTGCACAACTTTCCTTCAGATATTTAAAGATAGCTATCGTGTCATCTCTCTCAGCTTTCTCTTCTCCAAGCTAAACACGTTCATTCCAGCTTGCCAATATCCTTCTTGAACTAGTGGAGGTGTGATTGGAGCACAGGTTATACTGAGACTCTTTTGCACTAATTTAAAGCTTCCTTTTTGTCTGGGCACTTTATATTAGTTTGTGTGACACAGCTGGCACTTTTGTGTATATCCTGGCCTGGGGGGGAAAGGTGTTGAAGTTTGTTATGGTTTTACTAGGATTATTAATTTTTCATTATTATATGTTATAAATTTCCTTGTTACCATTAGATGATGAGTGCTTTATCACTATTTTGACTAAATGAAATATATCTCAAGGTTATGAACCACTCCTTTGCCCTGGGCCCACTGTAATCCTGACTCAGGTACTTCTTTTATATTTTGTTGCTATAAAAAGAATGATGAAAAAAATTATACTAAAACAGAAAGAATGGACTAGATCTCCTAGAATCTCTCAGCCATTCTAGCTGGATGGTTCTGGGAGCTATAGTTTTAAAATGTAACTCTTTCCAATATCTGTTTACACTCAACATTTTCAACTAGGTTGCAATTTTAAGTTTTTAAAAAATTCACTTCCTCCTCATTTTTTCACTCACAGACAACTAACAGAATAGTGGACTCTGAGCTTGTGCCTTTCTGTGAAAGCATGTCTCTAAATTTAGTTCATTTTAGAGGCAAAATGGTTTGAAATAACTAGATAAGACATTTCCTCCATGCCTTTAGGAGCCATGGAAGGTTAGTCACCCATGTACACTGCTGCTAAGAGACATGTGAGCAGATGTTTACAGAGAGGGCATCCCTAGATCTATTTTGGGGAACAACATCTAACTCTCAAAAACAGTCTTAGCAGCCAACTTCAAAACCTGGGAGCTCCGTTTTATTAAAAGAGAGACACTGCAACAGCACCCAAGGAAGGAAGTAACCTCCAGCTCTCTTCTGGAGTTGGAAACAGAAGGTTAGTTTATTCAGACAAGTTCTGGTAACTTTCCAGTTATTTCTATGATACAAATGTATCCATCTGAATGTGAAAATACAGTACACACAAGCAAAGTAAGCCTGCCCACTCCCCACACCATCATATGCTTTGTAAGGTAAATAACTACACTGGATTCTGCAACTTGGAGCCGAATAGACATACCTAGAGGACAGTTTTCCATGTATGTTGTCACAGATGCATAACTCTGTATGCAGCCAAATCTGAGCAGTAGACCCATTTTCAATGCAATTCAGTGCATGGTGACCAAAGAGTTAGTCCCAGATGAATTCAGTGGCACTTACTTTGAACTAAAGGTACTTTGAGATCACTAACAATTGTAATTATCCCATTTCAAATTTGTATTAAATCAAATCATGTACTAACTGGGACACCATTTTGTTTAACCTCATAATGCTTACATTTTACAAACTGAGCTCCATATCCCCAAGATGATCTTCAGCTCTGAATCTGAAGAGAGATTCTGCATATGGCTGACAGCAAGCTGGTGACCAGATGCTTGGTGCCAGCGGGGTTTTTATTGTTGTTAATCTTTTATTTTCAATAAACTCCTCACTGATTGCTATGAATTATGTGGGTTTTTTTCACTTTGATACAGCTGAACTAGTTTTTTCATAAGAGACTCTTCTGACACCCCCCCCCCCACACACACACACAGATTTTGGAAGTGGAATGGCACTGCCTAATGAAACCAATGTACAACGATCCCTCCTCCCAGTTTATATACTACACATGCAATTAATTACCTTAGCTTTGAGTTCTTTCATGCCCATCCACCCACCGTTTTCCATGCCATTCAACAGAGCCACGATACATTGTGAAATAATAGTATGCAAAGGGATCTTGTAGCATCTTTGAGACTTAACTGTGCAAAAGAAGCTCTACCATGACCTTTTATAGACTTGGTCTGCTTCCTCAGATGCATGTCTACAAAAACATATGCTATAACTTCTTTCTCAAAGGTGCTACAAAATCCCTTTGCATACTGATATTCCAGACTAGCACGGCAATGTCTCTGAATTGTTAAATAATGTAATGATTAAAGCAACAATTCTTGATATGATTATTAAAAAGAAAGCCACATTAGTCTGTTGCAGCATAAACAACTAGCAACCCCCAGAATATACAAATCTGTTAACTCAGCACAGTCCATTGTCTCAGCCACTGGAATCCTCACTGTCAGGGTATCTGCATATATGGACCCAGTTGTCAGACCATATGTCAACAGCATACTACACTTTGTGAGAGATACAACTGACTTCCTAAAGAAAATACAGTTCCCAAAGAACATTAGTCTAGCCCTTATAGATATGGAAATCTCTGCATGCCAACATTCCACACAAGACTGGACTGCAAGCCAGCAAGAATACCATTCTGATTTGGGCTACAGTATACCTAGTCATCATTCACTTTGTAGTCACTCATATCTACTTCATTTGGGGGGATAACATGTACCTTCAAATTGGAAAAAATGTTTCCTCAGCATATGCACCCAAGAAACCTGCCCTCTGCTTGAGATTAATTGATGACATCTACTCAGACCCACAAGGGAGATGCAAAACTAACAGATTTGCTATAGGAGACATTTCTCAAATTACAATGCCCCACTCAAGGGAGAAAAAATAAGAAAGGAAATCAGTAAGGCAAAACTGGTACCCATCTATCTACTGTAAGGTAGACCAAAATGTGACAAAGCACTGCCACTTGTCACCTACAACCCCCAGCTGAGCCCATTAAAATACATCATCAGTGAGCTATAACCACTTCTGGAAAATAATACTGCTCTCTCACAGGGTCTGAGAGAGGTAGACCCTTACTTACAGACAGCCTCATCTCTTAAACAACTACTCACCTGCAGCAAAATATATAACAAGGATAAAAATACAGGAAGAAGATCCTGTCACAAATCCAGATGACAACTATACATGCAAATATATTTTATCAGGAACACTGGAGGTTCTAATAACATCACCCACAGCATCAGAGGTACATGTACTCCTTCATCCTCCAGTGTGATATATGGCAGCAATGCCCCTCTGCACTATACATTTGATAAACAGGACAGCCTCTATGAAAGAGGATACGTTGATATAAATTTGATATTAAAACAGCAATACACCCCTGAACAACAACAGGGCAGAAAATTTTAATCTTATTCAATCTTATTCACTGATAGTAATATCAGTGACCAAGTAACACTTCTGGAATGAAGAAATTTCAATGAAAAACTGGAAAGAGAAGCAGCTGAATAAGATATATTGATACATTCAAATCCATTAACAAACATATGGCAAAAATAATGGTTTATTGACACGCTATATATAATAATATACATATTTTTGCAACTATGTATATAACAAAAGAATTCTCCTAAAAACACTTCTGGCTTCAGAGGAACTGACTGTCAGCAATTTATTGATTTTACTCCACAGACCTACAACCAGCCTGACAGACCTTTATTATCTTACAGAACCGTCAGAGAATTTGTGGCCAATGTCACAAATTGCATCTTTCTCTATCCTGTTATGCTCTGATCCCACCTTCACAACTATGTAACTGGTAATATTCTTGTGGTTTGATGCTGACTCCATCAGTGTATGTGAAGAAAAGAATTGGAATCTATGAATGTTCACTCCAAAATAAATCACTTAGACTTAAAGGTGTTTCAAGATTCAATTTTCCCTACTGTCTTTCTTCTCCTGGCATGACTGTATTCATGACAATATCTAGATTATTTCTGTGAGGTGTTGTACCAGTGAACAAATGTAGTGTAGTACCCTGACAAACCAACAAAAAAGCAAAGTGTTTAGGCTCGTACATTTGCTTGCATCTGCCTATCTGTCTGTCTATCTATTGCTTGTTACTTCATCAGTAAGTCTTCTTATAATGTGTTAGCCAAGTGCCGTAATAAATTCATTCATTCATTCTTATAAAAATTGAGAACTTCTATCCCTAGTTGTTATGGTCTTTAACTCTCATTAGTCTTACTGACCATGCCCAGTGGGTAAGGGATTATAGTTGCTCTAGTCCAAAACATATGGAAATGTTCCCCATTCTTGTTAAGTTAGCCTGGAAACCTTTGTAATGTTAGGCAGAAAGAGGTTGCAGATGCAGTAGCTGTGAAGGGAGGGAGATATTAGTTGCTGTGGAGACCCGACTCCATGTGAATTTCTTTCAGATGCCAGCACAATGGATCTTTTAAAATCCCAACACTTGGCACCAATGTATATGTGAAGCTATCCCACCACTAACTGTAATGTCTTTAATAACAATTGTTCTTATTACTTTCTCCTCCTCCCCGCTGCCACGGAAGCTTGTCCTCGCCGTCATCACTGCCTCGTCCTCCTCGCCACCACCACCACTGCAGGAAAGGCCGGGCGGTGGTGTTGGAGGCCAAGAGGCCTCCAGGCCACCACTCAGCCCTTCTGCAGTGGCGGTGGTGAGGAGGCTTGTCCTCCTCGCCACTGCGGCTGCCACCACCTCGGAAGGGCTGGATGGTGGTCTGGAGGCCTCTTGGCCTCCAACACCACCAACAAGCCTTTCCCGCGGCAGCAGTGGCAGCGAGAAGGCTGAGACAGTGGTGAGGATGAGGTTCCATGGAAAGAAGGAAGGAGGGAGGGCACCGTCATTGGGGACAATATGGGTTTGCCATCCACTGATGCTCAAATCCGCACATGGCAAATCCACGTATAAGTAGGACCCACTGTACAGTGGCCCCTCTCCTTACACAGGAGATCCGGAATGGATCCTCCCATGTAAGGGAAAATCCGCCTATGCTCAAGCCCCATAGGAGATAATGGGGTGTGACCATGTGGTGGCACGGCGCCCGTGTGCCATGGGCGCATGCACCATTGTTTTTCTCCCCACATGGGAGATATCTTTTGTTACAAATTTACTTCTTTCTCTCACAATCAATCAATCAAATCAATCACATTATTTATAACTCACTGTTTTCCAAATAATGGTACTTATCCATCTATTTAAATATTTCTAACATATAGTTCTACTATCCTCTATCTTAAAATCTCAGGGTGGGATAAAATTAAGATATAAATAATTAGAGCAATTCCAGATAAAAACATTGAAATAGAATTAAAGAATAAGTTAAACAATTAAAACCATATACAAGTACACTTAAACAAATTGGATAAGGCTGTAGAGGCTTTTCAAAAAACCATATTTTATCTTTGCCCCTAAAGGAGATCAACCTGGTGCCAATCAAATTTCCAAGGGGATGACATTTCATAATCAGGGTGCAAAACAGAGAAAGTCCAATCACACATCCCCACATGATGTATCACTCCCACGAGACGAACATGGCAGGGGACCCCTCTAGCAGCTCTCAATTCTTGGGCAGTTCTAGTAGGAAGAGATTCTCCTTCACATATTGAAGGACACATAGCATCTTGAATTCAGACTCCAATTGAATTGACAGCGAATGCAGCTTCCTTGCCACTACTGTACTGTGAAACCTTGGGAAAAGTGCAACAGCTAGTTAGGCAGAATCTAACTTAAGACTACAACTTCCTCTTGCCCATTCAGAATGCTTACCATTGGCCATATTGACCATACTTGATGGGAGTTGCAATCTGATCTATCTGGAGGTTACAAGATATATTGTATGAATGCCTGGTGTAATTCTTACACTTGTGGTAAAGAAGGCAGTCACTCTTGCCAGGTTCACATTATCTTGTTTTCCACTTTATACTCACTTTCCTCCTGTAATGTTATGCATGATCTTTCATGACATATTGTACTTGGAAGATCATATATGTTGTTACTGTGTGGCTTCAAGTCATTTCTGATTTATGGTAGCACTAAGGCAACCCTACCATGAGGTTTTCTGAGTCAGAGGGTGTGACTTGCCCAAAGTCACCCAGTGGGTTTCCATGGCCAAGCAGGGATTTGAATCCTGGCCTCCAGAGTCATAGTTCATTGCTCAAACCAGAAAACCACACTGGCTCAGATCACACACACACACACACACACACACACACACACACACACACACACCATATATCACAAACTTCTGAGAATCTCTTCAGCGCACATAACATTGCTGAAATTAGCAGATGCTGCACAAGAGCACACACAGTTTTGCACAACTTCTATTCAAAGGGGCTTGCTTAGATGTTCCCAGTGGATCATATTCATCACTTACTTATGATACTAATTAGTGTCAGCTAGAAGAGGTGATATAAACAGCTGGACTGGGATCACCAGCTCATTTCATGTAGGTCACTGAACAGCCCTCAGTCCTTAATGATGTTGAGTTACTGTGAATTTGTTAACCAAATCAGACAGAAAAGAAAAGATTTGATGATAAAAATATTTTCAATATGAGAGGGAAGATCTCTCAGATGGGGAGTTAAACATATTAAAGATACTATTCAGCACAAAGCCTAGCAGATGTCACAGTTAAATATTCAAGAACATTATCAGAAAAATGGGAATTAGTTTTCAATAAGAGAAAAATGAGAGTAAAAAGTGAGCCTTAACTCTTGCCTTCCTTTTTCATTTGTTTTAAACAGAATAGTTTTGCTTACAAACATTCATGACATTCATAGGATCTCTTAGGACCAGCCAGTTATATGGAAAATGAAGAAGAACTGGCGCCAGAGCTGCAGATCTGTAGTATTTTAATTACAGAAGGGAGGGTCTTAAACTTCTACCAAAATGTCAAGAAGCTCCATTTTACATAACTTCCTCACTCCAGCTCATTCTTCCAAATGGTTACTTGTGGCTTAGTTAATGCATCTGATAGTAACAGTTTGCCTTGAACACAAGATGAACGTGGAATCATAAACAGAGCTTTTTGGCCCATTTTAGTCTGTACCCTATGCACTTGTTGTTGTTGTTGTGTGTCTTCAAGTCATTCCCAACTTATGGCAAGCCTAAGGTAAACCTATCTTGGGGTTTTCTTGGTGAGTTTCTTCAGAGGGGGCTTGTCATTGCTATCCTCTGAGGATGAGAAAGTGTGACTTGCCCAAGGCCACCCAGTGGGTTTATATGGCCAAGCAGAGGTACAAACCCTGGTCTTCAGAGTCCTAGGCCAGTGTTTAAACCATTATGCCATGCTGGCTTTAAGCACACTTTTTAGGAAATAGCTGCCATGAACTTACCTGGAACCACTTCTGAGTCAACACATATATTTATCAGAGGCTGAAACTTAGGTTATAGGAGAAAATACACCATACCTGATACATGGCTCTATCCTTAAGGAAAAAAATCCAACACTTTCAAAATCTATTTGCTTGGTGTTGAACAGTTCACACCACCAATATGTTATTCATAATGTTCAATACAACCCCCCTTTCTTGCCATTAAAATCCACTGGTTCAGGTTCTCCTATCCTTTGGAGCACCAAATAATAATTTGCTTCCAGATATTCACTGCCCCAAAGACTTTGATTTGTTTTTATTGTTGTGAAATGTGAGAGAAATTAGTAGATCTCTGAAGGAGGATAATCAAATTGGATGGCAGAAGCTAAACAAGAACCAGTTTCACATGAAACCAAACAGACAGAGGATCTAGGAAGAAAAAAGATATAGGCTTAGCTTTGTAGAACATGGAAAAGCAGTTTTACATACAAGGCTTGACCTTAATCAAGTACATAATCTAATGGAGAAGAGAAAGGAAAAATAAATAAAATGGCTGTAGGTTAGAGTAAGCAGGAAGATAGTGGGTGCAGTAAAACTAGCAAACAGAAGTCACTATTATGCAGTCTTTCAATAAATGAATATAGGGACCCAAACAATTATAGAGTTGGAAGAGATCCCAACGGCCCTCAAGCCCAATCCCCTGTTTTGCAGGAAAAGAGAATCAAAACCCTCCTGATTGATGGTCATCCAGCTTTTGTTTAAAAACTGCCAAAGGAGACTACACCACTCTCCAAGGCAAAGTGTTCCACTGTTCAACAGCTTGTACTGTCAGGAAGTTCTTCCTAATGCTTAGGTGAAATCTTTTTTTTTTCATGCAGCTTGAATCCATTGCTGTGTATTCTAGTCTCTAGAGCAGCAGAAAACAAGCTTGCTACATCCTCAATATGACATCCCTTCAAATCTTTATACAAGGCTCTCATGTCACTTCTTCACCTTTTCTTCTCCAGGCTCCCTCTTCCCCCTGCCACTGCCACTGCCAGCACCACCATCTCCTCCTCTTTCCCCTGCTGCAGCCACCTCCTGCCTTCCCCTCTTCCCCCCCGACTGCCACCTCCTTCTTCGTCTTCCCCCTGCCACCTCCTCCCTTTCCCTCCTCCTCTTCTTCCCCCACTGCTTCCTCCTTTATCCTCTTTCCCTTGCCGCTGCATCCCTCTCCCTCCTCCTTCCTCCTCTTCATTCTCCCTCCTCCTCCTCTTCCCCCTGCCACTGCCTCCTTACTTTCTCTACCACCACAGCCTCCCTCCTCTTTCCTCCTTCTCATCTTCTTCCTCTCCCCCCACTGCTGCCTCCTCCTCATCTTCCATTCTGCTTCCCCTTCTTCCTTCTCCTCCTCTTCCTCCTCCACCTCTTCATCCATTGCCACCCCCCCCATGGGCTTACCTTCTCCAGTTGCTGAGATCCACTGATGGCAAGTCTATTAGATACGGAATGCTGCATCTATTGATACAGCTTAGAATTGCATTGGCTTTCTTAGTTACCACATTACATTACTAATTAATGTTCAGCCTGTGGTCCACTAACACTGCTAGATCCCTTTTGCATGTACATTTGCAAGCCAGGTGTTCTATATCTGTGCATTTCATTTTTACTGCCAAGTGTAGTATTCTACATTTCCCCTTGTTGAAATTCATTGTGTTAGTTTTTGTCCAGCTTTCTAATCTATTCTCCACACTAGATCCTATATTATAGGGCTTGTGTACCACAGAGAAAACCTAGGGCTGTCACTTAGGCTCATTTGTAGACCCTAGCCCTGAAAGAGGACTGGAAGATCCCATCTTCAATGATGATGGCCTTCTCTCTGGAATTAAGAGCCAACATTGCTATTGAAGGAAAGCAATCAAACAATCATGGCATCAGATTTCTAGTTATAAAATCCACTACACCTGTTTTTTTTCTTTCTTTCTCTGCAACTTTCATAACCCCCTCAAATTATGGTCCCAGGAATCCTATTCCATCTTAGTTCGATGATCAAAGTTTTCCAGCTTCCAAAGCTTTTCCTATCCACTCTGTCCCTTCCTTCTGACAAAATTTCCCTCTGTCTTCTTTAACCCATCTTTTCATCAATGCATCATCGCCATTATCCACTGTTTCATGAAATCTGCTACTCTATCCTACTTCCCTTGCAAAACCCTTAGCTACCTTTCATGTTCCTTCTCTTTATCTCTCTTTCCTTCATCTGGGTATGTGATTCTTCAATATCTTCCCCTATCCCAAAGTATCAAGCTATTTGGAGTCAGAAGTAAAGATCATCTAGCTCAATCTGTTGAGATGGTGATGCTTCTTTGTTTGGAGCTGGTCCCTACATCTTCTGAAGTCTATGGAACTGCAGCTGACTTCATTATCAACAGCTTTGGGGTTTGTACTGCTTGATCCAGGTCCCTATCACATTAAAGAAAAAACACACACTCCTCCCTTGCCTACAAGCAGCAGTGCATGGAAGCAAGCTGCTTCTTTTGCTCTCCTCTGCACATGATTGTATACACCGTCTGCCTCCCCATCTGCTCAAATGACATTAACAAACCTGAGCTCATCCTTGCTTTTTAACTGATTAGAATGTTCCAAAATGTCAAGAGCATCTTAGTCAAGTGGCTGCAGTCCTGTTTCAAATAATAGGAGGAAAAACATGTCACTCTTAATATCATCATGCTTCCTAGCATTCTATGGACACCAGGTTGTCAATAAGTAATTTCCTGACATGTCTTTACTATGACTACAAGAGCTTTTATACATTTGTCCCATATCTGTACTCTCAGGTTCCCTGTTCAGGAGGTGAGATTTCTATTATTTCTATGCCATCCATCTTTGAACTTCTAATAAAGGGAAAATATCATCGGCACAGAACTACATGGTGCTTAATGGAATCTAGAGCTGTGCATAAATAGCTTGTGGACATTAATTCTCCCATGTATTTATGTACAAAGTGATGTGGAGGAGACCATTTCAATAAAATTTGTCCACCAGGAAAAAAAATTTCAAGAGCTTTTCTGGGATGGAGTTAACAATTACTAGGAACAAAGTATCGTTCTTCTTCTCAAAGGTGTTCATCATTACATCCATTCTGGATATGCAAATGATGACAGCAAGAACAAGATTTCAGTGGGAATGGGCCACTAGGCAGTGGGAGGCCAATTGTTCTTGAGAGAAAAAATTAAGTGGCTCCTTAAAAATGGTGTGGGCTTCAAAGGTTGAGGATCACCAAAACAACTTTCTCATTTGTATTTTGCCTACCACTAGTCTACATAGTAAAGCCAGTGTAGTGTAGTGGTTTGAATGCTAGACTATGATTCTGGAGATCAGGGTTTGAACCCTAGCTCAGCCATGTAAACTCACTGCATAACTTTGGGCAATTCACACTCCATCAGCCTCAGAGGATGGCAATGACAAGTCCCCTCTGAGGAAACTCACCAAGAAAACCACAAGGTTCACCTTAGGCTTGCCATAAGTTGGAAATGACTTGAAGGCACACAACAACAACAACCAACAGTCTACATATCCTAAAGACAATATGTGCACTTCTATAAATGCACCTAAATATATGTATGTGCACAAGCACAGACTAGAGAGGAGAAGGAGGGGAATTTAGATAAAGATATCTATCGTCATGGGTCGAGATAGACACAAAGGCAGTTAACAACAAACAACAACAGTCTATCTCATAAGAGACCTTGGCAAGCTTTATATTGAAGGGTGGTATGGAAATGTTTTCAAAACAAATATTTGAACTCATATGTATCTTTCAAGTTGTTACTAGGTTTCTCCTTGACCCTACACATGCATGAATATGTGCCCACTATTTGAAGTTATCAGAAAGTCACAAAGAACATTAAAGAAGAAAAACTGTGAAGCAAAGTTTAAAGACAGAAAATAGAAATGGAAAGATAGTTCAGTGTTCCTGAGGAAATAATAGGTTTTCAAGACTGCTCTCCTTCTTTCCTCCACACAGTGACAGTTGCATTTTGTGGTAATTGCTATGTTTTAGCTGCTGAATAGTATTAAAGGAAAATAGCCTTTAGAAATTGCCTGGCTTTTATTAGGGTAAAGGGTGTGAGCAGTGGTTTTCTTCTTTTTAGTATTTTTAATGAAACAAATTAAGAGAAACCTTTCCAGTTTCAGTGCATAGCACTATTACATTTTTAAAAATCCACTTCTCTGCTGAAATGAGATGTTCTTCCATACTTCACACAACTTATTTTGATAAAGGATGCAAGGAGATAGTTATGCATGACTCATCCAGTGCCTTAGCATGGTGCGTGCTTACCTGTGAAGCAAGAGGGTAAGCCAAGAAATAAAGAGCTCTTCAGTGAAAAACGGTAACATATAAACCTCATCTTTTTACACTGATTTAAATAGGATGCATCCAGTACTTCTCGTGCAGGCCAGGCTACTGAAATAATGCAGCTATAAAAATGTTGAAAATTCTACCTGCCCTTATGTTTCATTTTGCTATTTCACTTTGGAAACACAGGAAGCTATCTTTTACCATTGGTCATTCTAGTTTGCTGTTTTTCCAGTGTGCTTTCAATTTGTTTCCAATTTATGACAACCCCAAGGTAGAGTCTTCTGGGGCTAAGAGTATGTGACCCACTCAGGGTCAACCAGTGGGTTTCAAACCCTGATCTCCAGAGTCACTCACACCACTACAACGCACTGGATCTTACTCTAGTTAGCATTGTCTATGCCATCCTTCCCCAACCTCATGTCTTTCATTTGTCTCATACTGCAGCTCTCACTACCCAACCCTTGTACATAATAAGAACTTTAATTCAAAAGTATATCTGGAAGAGGTCAGGTCGCAGAAGCCTGGTCTACATTTGATTGGCTCCAGCTCATTGGGATTATAGACTGATCTTCTGTGCTACACCTACAAGCTACAACCCTCTGCATTATATGCAATAGCCAGAGATGGGCACACTATGCAGCGTACTTACAATTCAATTATGAAATTAGTCATAGAGGCTTTCATTAAACTCCCAATAGCAGCAAAAAGCATTTGGGTGTCATTTCAGTAGTTTCTGTTCATACACTCAAATCAGTTCCCACTGTGTTAGAAATATAATGTCTGCTTCATTGCACAAAATTAGATTTTAGAGTAAACAATGCCTCAGTTTGAGCAGATACAAATTCTCCTTTTCCTGCCAATAAATAAATAAATATGAAATTGAAAAAGGAAACTGTACTGTTGTCTAGTCAATTCTTCTTCAAGATCACAGAGATAAAGGAGAACATTACTTCATTGCTTATGTCTTCTTTCTATAATGTGAGTTCAAGAGAACAATTATATATATAATTATTTTCTGTGCTTACTCTTTACTTAGCAATACAGGTATTCTCAAAGGAATGGGACTACCCAACTGAACAAATAAAACTTCTGGTTGAGTTCAACCATTTTATAATTTAGCACTACTAAGCACAAAAAATTCCCTGGATAGCTATTCTACTTTAGTTTATATGGCAGCTATATGGTTCACTGTGGTTAGAGGTCATCATTGTAACTGTTCTGCCTGAGCAGCAACAACACATATGTTAGAAGCCTTGGAATGATTGTTGTTATTGCTTCAAGTCAGAGAGTTCATCTAACTCATCACAACAAAAGTCCATAGTAGACTTTATGAGGCATTCATTTTTTTTGGACATAACAAAGTACTAGTCCCCTTTCTTCTTTCCCCCCCATTCATTTTATTATTGTTTTAAAAATCCTAATCTATGGTCACTGATATTAGTTTCTGTATTCCCCTTGGGAAAAAATCAAAAGGAAAAAGGTATAAGCCTCTGTACATTTTTGTGTGAAAAATTGCTTGTGATCTTCATGTCAACTTCCCTGGTGATATTCTGGGATTCATGTCTTCTCCAAACTACTGACCTAGTTGGAATGTTTGCTCTACTTCAGAAGTAGAAATGTAATAATTCACTTGGAGGTTTATTTTAAAATCAAGTTCCAATTCAGTGAAGGTAGTTTCTGCAGCAGCCTGACCTAATATGGTGCCCTCCAGATGTATCAGACTATGATTCACAGCACTGCCACTTATGAAGGCTGTTTTGGAACATAGGTCCAAATGGTAGCTGTCAACTGATTGTCATGCTAAACATATATTGGAGCAACATATTTCTATATAGTAGCACAAGGATTGCCAGCTTACACCTAAAGTTTCTCTCTGCATGTAGGTCTAGACACTAACTCTTTAATAAGGGTGGAAGTAATTTCGGCCCCATTCCCACTTACAGATAAATCAGTGCATGATGCGAATCGATGGTTCAGTTTGACAGTGGAGCGTGGTTCCCACTACATTTGCCCTGATTGCATTTTTCCCCCTCTTGTTGTTCCCATTCATAAATCGATTCAAAATGATTCGGTTGCAGCTGGCCGAAAGGGAAATTTGAATCGATTCTGATGCACATGTGGTGGGAAACCCACAGAGAGAAACATGATAAACCTCCATTTGAAGAGCTTCTACCACAAAAAACCCTATGATGAGACAATCGAAAATGAAACAAGAGATAGTGCCAGAAGATGAAATTTCCAGGTCGGATGGTACTCAGCAAGCTACCAGGGTATATTAGAAGACAACTATGAATAGCACTGTAGCTAATGACATAACTGGATGCAAGCTTTAACAAGGATTAGAGTTCAGCTGTTAACATGCTCAGAGGTGAAAGGGAAGTCCAAAGCTGCACAAAAGATATCATAGGAACATGGAATGTAAGAAGCATGAATTAGAGGAATCTAGACATAGTAAAACAAGAAATGGAATATATAACAATTGCAGCACTTGCAGTGAAAAAGCTAAAAGTGGTCAGGAATGGGACATTTCAAGTCAGATAATTACAGAATGGGCAATGGACAGGAGGCTGCTGTTAGGACAGAATATGGAGAAATGGATTGGTTTCAGATTGGAAAGGTAGTCAGACAAGGCTGCATGTTATCCCCCTATCTGTTTGATTTGTGTCCCAAAAATATCATGCATAAAGCAGGACTAGACTCAGAGGAAGGAGGCATAAAAATCAGAGAAATAAACCTCAACAATTCAAGATCTGCAGATGGCAACATACTGCTAGCAGAAAATAGCAAAGACTTGGAACGATTACTGAAGAAAATCAAAGGAGACAGTGCAAAGGCAGGTTAACAGTTAAGAAAACAAAAATAATCACCACAGATGATTTACATAACTTTAAAGTAAACAATGAAGACATTGAAGTACTTGGAGATTTTTCATGCCTTGGCTTGATCATTAAGCAGAGTGGGGACTGCAGTCAAGAGGTCAAAGGGGGACTGGGACATTGAGGGATGGCTATGAAGGAGCTAGATAGGATCCTGAAGTATGAGGATATGTCATTGCATGCTGGGGTTACAACTATCCATGTCATTGTGTTTCTAGTTTCTAGCTGTGGGTGTGGATGCTAGACAGTAAGGAAGACGGACAGGAAGAAAATCAACTCATTTGAGATGTGATGCTGGAGAAGAGTTCTGTTGATATGTGGACTGCTAAAAAGACAAATAAGTGGTTCCCAGAGCAAATCTAGCCTGAACTCTCCCTAGAAGCCATATCAGGAGAAGGCATGAGTCACTAGAAAAGAGAAAAGACTAGAAAAGCCATGCTTAGTGGGATGGAGAGCAGTGGGAAAGGGAAAGATTGTATTGCAGGTGGATGGATTTAATCAGGGAAGCCACAGCCCTGAGTAAGCAGGACCTGAGCACAGCTGTAGATGGCAGGATATCTCTAATTTGTAGGTCACCATAAATTGAAGTTGTAGTGGTTAACAACAGGGATACAGGACCATGGACAGCAACTTGAAAGTTCAGCCTTAAACTCTGAGCTGATTCACTGCAGCATTTAGAGGTGCTACTTTATCATAGAGAAAACTTAGGATTTTTTTCTTCATTCTTGAATAAAGAAAAACAACAACAAAAGAGATTCTCATCTCATCCTTAGTCACGTCACTGCCTACATTCTTTCAAGCATGGAACCACAGGGGGAAAAAATTAAGAGGCTGTTTATGTTGCTTCTCAAGAGGAAAAAGAAAACTTTGCACAGTGGAGATACCAACATGTGCCTGCAATTCTTTATACCCCCGTTATACCCCATATTATAACATTATGCTATCTTTTATTCTTATTTTACCCCCACAGCTTTACATACAGAATATGCAATAACTGGAGACATTTCATGTACAGAAAGGTTTTTTTCCCTTTCATTTTTTAAAAGAATATTACTCTTATACCACCCTCTCCAAGAATATATCATTGTATATCAAATCACTTTATTCTTATTTTAAAAAAGTGAGCAGCTTTTTCTTTTATATAGCATTACTCAGCTTGCAAATCACGCTTTGGCAGCAAATTCATTTTGTTCTAATGCTACATCAGAATTTCATTAGAAAAATTTTCAAAGACAGACTGTTCTTAACCAACTCTGTTGGAGGAGGGTCAAAGTACTTTGGTATTTTACTTTGAAAACAGAGAAATTTTAACCTGCCATCAGAAGGATAAATAAACCTCCATAAATAAACTTCTATGCTTAAGGGCCAAACTGTTTCCATTGGTGGGATTATTTGATGGATTGTTGCCTTCTGAAAAATAAAATCCAACTATAATGAATTTTTGAAGAAACAACCTATGTTTACCTGGAGGCTGGTCTATGGACATCAGGAAACAGTTGATCACTGTAACAGAGGGGGAGAAAAATCTGCTGAGAGGTTAATGCCTATCCCAGATACTTTCTAAAAAGCTCAGGAGAAATTCAGAAGCCAGAAAACACTTAACAATGTCCAAAACCCTTTATGTAAATAATGTTCATAAACCCAGAGGTTTCATTTACAAAGCCCTCATAGGGGACTAATTTGACATGCAAAAAGAATTAAATGTAAAAAAAAAAAAAAAATAAAGAGGTGGGGAAACATTTCAACCATGCCACCATATAAATCAATACTTGCTCTTTCCAAAGTATTCATGATCAAAATGTTCAGAGATACAGGTTGAGTCTTCCTTATCCAAAATTCCAAAATCAAAAATATTCCAAAAAACCAAAAGAATTTTCATGGGTTGCTGAAACAGTGACATCTTTGCTTGTTGTTATTATTATCATCATCATCATCATCATCATCATCAT
>NC_056526.1:52557710-52562271 GCF_019175285.1 Sceloporus undulatus | reverse complement strand
GGCGGCCGATACGAATCGGCCAATCCTCATGTTGAGCACTGGTGTGATAAAACATTCTGCACTGAATGCACTTCGCGCGAATGCAGATTGGCCAATTTGAATCATGCCAATGCGGAGGGACTCCCAGGTATGACAGTACTTTGCGAAATAACGTGAATTCGAATCGCCCAGTGCAGAAGACCCCCAGTTCCACACTCATCTGATAAGGGCTACTAGTCCAGCTTCTGCCAACTTAGCAGTTTGAAAGTATGCAAATGCAAGTAGATAAATAGGTACCATGTTGCTGGGAAGGTAAACAGCATTCTTTGACAATGCTGGCTCCTCAGTAACAGAGATGAACACTGCACCCTACCATCAGACATAACTGACAACCTTGTCAACCTTTACCTTTACCTTACTTAATATTTGGAGCAGTGAGTTATACTGACATAGGTGTTTTGGGGGGCAGCCTTACTCAAACCAGTCACATTGTGCTCTCAATATTTCATTACTATGTAGAAAGATCTTGAAGCATCTTTGAGACTAACTAAAAGAAATTTGATGCCCACCAATGCATCTGAGGAAGTAGACTTAAGTCTATGAAAGCTCATGCTGACTTCTTTCAGTTAGTCTTTACAAGTTAGTCCTTACATTCAAATTTTACAGACTAACACAGCTACTTCTTTGAATTCTAGTTACTGTTGAAAGCACAGCAGTATAGTAATTTCATTTTAATGCCAGCCATCCCAAATAGTAAATCAGCAACAGTTGGATTTTATTTGCCCCACATCCATTCACTATCCAAATTTGCCAGGCAGGCATTGTATAAAATTGAGACCATAATACTTACTTGTCACACAGAAACTAAGAAATTAAGCAAAACTTAGGCTTTGCTCCTAAGGTATGGAACATTCAAATAAGAATGGCAGAATAAATGGCTGTGTTGTTTAAGGCTTAAGAAAGGAATGCCATAAGATCACTGGAAATGTCAGTAGCATTTTTAATGAATCCAGACTGTTTTAATCAATAGTGGAGTCCTCTTCCCACTGCCCTTAGATCACCATGTTTTGCAAAGAGATAATAGTAAATGTCATGTCTAGACAAAGTGAGTGGTTTTGCTTCTACAAATCAATAGGAAGCATTGTACTGCTAAGTGTGACAGATATAAGAGACATAAATGCCATCTTTCCAAGAAATTACTATGACAATATCAGAGCCAAAAGTGAAAGCTGACAATTGTTGCAGGTCACAGCTGCAAAACTATGCATGGCAAAACTGGAAGCAAGTAAGGGATACTTGAAATGTACACTCAGAGCAACTCCAGTATATATGCTGTGCCTTCCAACTGTTTTTAATGACACAACAATTTTGTATACAGTCTGCAGACAAACTTTCTGGCTTCTACCATGTTATCTAAAAATCTCCTCTGAATCTTTTCCACAGCATCCTTTCAAAAGAATTACTTCTCTAGCAAATCCTTGCTTAACGCTTCTAGCTATGTCACTTACATAGTGACACCCAATTGGTAAGATAAGAAAGAAACTCTGAAACACAGCGCATATGTTAGAGGTGCAAAAGTGGAATAAACTCTTGCAATTGAGTCTATCATGAAACAGCCCTACTGGAAAAGGGTATCATATTCTTGGATTTCAACTATGCTTGAGCACTGTCCAAATCGATGGTCTTAAGAAGATCCCTTCTGGGTCAGGAAAAAACCCTTTATACAGCAACCTGATTGCCATTTTAGCCAACCAGATAAGTACATCTGATGCCTACAAACAAGACATAAGGACAATAACCCTCTCTTGCTGTTGTGTTTTAGCACCTACCTTAGAGCCTACTTTCTCAGATGCATTCTGTGCAACCCCATCCCCCCCATGCATCTGATGAAGTAGACTCAAGTCTATGAAAGCTCATGCTATCTGCTTCTCTCTTTCATTTAGTGTCAAAGGTGCTACAAGATCCCTTCGCATACTGATTTTCCAGACTAACACAGCTATGTCTTTGAATGTTATAGAAGAGAATGTCACATGTTAATGATTCATCATACAGAGTATTTTTATTGTTGTTTGATGTCAGGCTCCAACCATTCAGCTTTACTGATAGTTCTATTACTATGGCGGGATACAGACAGGCAGGGGAAGACGTCTTGGAGGTGTATTCTGCTGAATACGGAGCCTCCAGACCGCCCGCCCCGGGGGCGTGGCTAAGGTGTATGGGGCTTCCACATGGGGAGCAGTGAAGACGCCTCACCTGGGGCCGTTTCTGACCCGCAGTTTCCATACCGCCGCCTCGCAGGATGCTGCAAAGAGAGAGGCAGCTTCCGCACAGGCAGCCAAAAACGGGGCTTTTTTTTTCTTTTGCCGGCTGGCGGATGTGCCGCTGCGCAGCTGCGGCGCTCAGCACCAGCGGCAGAAAGCATATGTGCACATTTAAAGCGCCCAGGCCCCTTTAAACTTTTCCCCCCGCCCTGCCCAAGAACAATGGTGGTCTCCTGCCAGCTGGTGATCAGCTGGTGTTGGCATCCTTGTCCGTTGACGCTTGCACGTTTCCAGCGTCACCAGCATCATGGATGCCTCCTCTCCTTTGGTCCCCGCACTCTTGCTGAATCTGCAATGCACAGCCACAGCTGTCACCGCTGCCACCGCTGTCCCCCTGCCATCCCCCATCACCTCCCTTGTACATATGTAAATATTTAAAGTTTTAGCGTTTTTTTATTGTTAGGTGAAAATGGCACAGGAATGTGTGTAGGGGTTCACTTTAAATTCCAAACTTTCCACAATTCTAGCAGCGCATGCGTACATGTTGCTCTAGGGTTAGGGTTAGGGTTAGGGTTAAGGTTACAAGCATTAAAATAGAGTGCAGCTGTGCTGCAGCTTCCACATCTGCATGGCATCTGACGCTCTAATTAGAGCCTCGGTGCAAACTGCGCATGTTCCAGGACCCCGACTCATTATGTGATGCAGCAGACACGGAGCTTTTAAATGGGCAAATTAAATTAGCGGCGTAGCAATTCTGGCGTACTGGTGCAGCAGCTTATAGACGGAGCTGCGCAGTTGTGCAGCATATAGAAAAGAAGCGGGGAAAAGCGGCACCTTTTTAATGCTGTTTCTTCCCGCTTGGGGTGGGCGGGCGGCGTGTTCATGGCGGCATTCAGGTAAGGGCCGTCTGAAGGCTATACCTTCATGACGTCATGAACACACCCCTTTTTGCCCGTCTGTATCCCGCCTATGAGAGTGAGAAAAACATAACAGGTTGGCAGTTCCATTTAGAGGTCAAAACCAGTGCATTAATATTAAATATATTAATTGCTTGAAAAGACTTACTGACAAACCAGTTGCCTTTCCATGTTATAAAATTCACTGTAATTTTCTGAGATATACTTATATGAGGTGGGTGTGGCTTATAGTTTATACATTAAAAGGTTTCTATTTCTCCACACTCATTCTTTTCCAGCAGGTGGGTGAGAAATGGGACTTTCCAAAATTCATTCAGTTTTTCTGAGTGGATGGGGAGGGGCAGAGTAGGCAATGTGGCACATACCAATCTATGCTTAAACACCTCTGATTGCAGGCTCAGTGGTGACTGAAACTATGCTTAAGAACAATGACATATGTGAAGTCAAAGGCATTCATGGCCGGCATCCATAGCTTTTTGTGGGTTTTTTGAACTATGTGACCATGTTCTAGAAGAGTTTATTCCTGATGTTTCACCTGCATCTGTGGCTGGCATCTTTCTCTTGACACAAACTGCATTGGTTCAAATAAACTAGGCCACAATTTTCTTTTGGTTACAACTTTAGAGGATTGGCTCCAGCATGGGTCCAGATCCAAGCACTGGTCAACTCATCTATTGACTGGTGAGAAACAATCACCTGGCTTATCTGCCGGGTATGGAAACCACCTCAGCCACTCCCCCATCCCCCACCCCCCCGCTGGAATGAAAAGAAATCTTGTAGCACCTTTGAGAATGTGTGAAAGACATTGTAGCATAAGCTTTTATAGACTAGATCTCTTTCCTCAGATGCAGTAAGATGAAATAGACTTTGGGCCAAATACAGACGGCCCTGAAGGGGCAGTTTTAGGCCACCTCGGAGAAAGCTGTATTGGGGCCATGGCAACCACACATTGCCCCCTCACAATCCAGCTTGGGAAAGATATTGACCATAGAATTGTGTTGGAGAACCTAAAAGTTCCTAGAGAAAACACTTATCTAGACATTGGTAGGTCCTCCAGCATGATTCTATGACCAACCTGTGGGAGATGTTGACCATAACGTTGGCCATATTTTTGATAGTTGTTGGCATGGTCGAGAATTTCAGTGTTTTCAAATAGCATTTTATGCCCAGAAAAATAAGCCAGCCAGAAAAATCTGCAGTATTCGAAACCATACTGTCCTTCTGGTTTAATCTCCTTTTAGTATTACTATGTTTTTATACTGGGGGGGGGTAGTTTTTTTTTTTAGAATTTTTAACTGTATCTTGTTTTATTGTTGTAATCCACTTGGATTCCAAGTGATTAAGTGGAATATAAATTATTATTATTATTATTATTATTATTATTATTATTATTATTATTATTAT
>NC_056526.1:52368700-52557700 GCF_019175285.1 Sceloporus undulatus | reverse complement strand
GCCTAAAATGCTATTTGAACACACTGGAATTCTGGACCATGCCAACAACTATCAGGTCAGAATGCACAAGGAAGCCACTGAAATCCACAAACACCGAGACAGCATCAACAGAAAAGAAGAAACCCTGAAAGTGAACAGAGTTTGACTACCAGTTCTAAAAAAACCACCAAACTCAAGGTTCAGCAAGTGCAAATGAAAACCACCTATGGTGGTGGTGGTGGTGGGGGGGGTGTTCCAGTGGACAATGAATCACTAATTAAATAGACACCCTGAGGTCTTGTCATTCTACAACAGACCAAGACAGAGATTAACATGTAAATCACTTCCCCCTAACAAAGGGTCACACAATATATATACCCCACTCACTCCCATGCCAGCATTCTCTGAAGATGCCAGCCACAGATAGTGGTGAAACACCAGGAATAAACTCTTCCAGTACATGGCCACATAGCCTGAAAAAACTATGGATGCTGGCAGTGAAAGCCTTTCACTTCACAGAAAAAACAGTGTTCTTTTAGTTGCAGTTTTCCCACATTTACTAGGGGCTTTCACCTCTAACCCCAGCAAATGTGGAGAGATCACAGTACAGATTTTCACATTTTACACTTCAAATTGGACTATGTGACCACCCTACATTTTGAGTCTATCTAAACGTTTCTGCTATTTTTATGCATTGAGTGACTGTAATGTGACATTGCATTGTGGAAGAGGAAAGGAGAGGAGATGGGGAGAATATTGCCAGCTTGAAATGGAGACAATGCTACCATTTCTGAATCTCCCATATCCAGACCCACAGAATCTGCTTCCCGGTGACTGGCACCTATTAGATCCTGTTGGTGCCGATTTTGCTATATTTTTCTTCCTTTGAAGACAGCTCCTCTTTTGTTGCTGTTCAAAGATGACAGGGACCTGAGGCAACACAGATTTTACTGACCTATTTTTCAAAGTGGAAAACTGGCAGCAGTGCTATTGCTGGGATTAAAAAGCAGTCTTTTAATAAAATTTTCTGAATAGGAGACTACTTGATAAATATCAGGTTCTGCATGTCATGGAAGCTGAGAAATCAAAATCTCTGTGTGTGTGTGTGTGTGTGTGCGCGCGAACGCACATGCATGTGTGTAAACATTGTGGCTTTCATCAGCAGTATGTATCCAGAATTAGCACACCCTGGTTCCAGACAACAAAGCTTACTTGGCTTAGCATGCAGCTGTTAAGATTTTCCCACTGGCACAGAAGATTGTCATGGGACTTACTGCTTGCATAGTGACCAGGTGACTGCTTATCAATCTGAATTTTCTTGCTGGCACTTCTCCTAGCAGAGATTAAGTAACAACAGCAATCCAGACAAACTGAAACAGGTGTCACAGAATCAATGAAGTACAGTAATGTCTTTTGTTAGAACCAAGTGGCATTCAAACTGTAACATGCAAGCTTGCATTGTACACAGAAGTCTTCTTCAGCTGACAGTAGTTGGGAGGGAATGTTCTTCCTGTAAGACCAGAAAGGGCTGAACTTTCATGTGCCTTCCATGGATTTTATGGGGGAGGGGGTTTACAATATTCCTTTATTCCTTCCTTCCTTCCTTCCTTCCTTCCTTCCTTCCTTCCTTCCCTCTTATGTTCCCTGGGTTTTTGGCACAGGAAATTCAACTAGAAGGGTCTCAAAACATGGCCAACATGTCCCCATTCTTAGCCTTTAAAAAGAGGTGCATTAGAGAAAGTCTCCTGAGTCTTGGACTATAGACCAAGTACAGAACAACCTTGTTGATATTAAATACCAGTAATACTTTACTTCATCACTTTTTGTATTCCTGATTTCATTTCAGTCCCAGATAGCTGAGATACAGAATCAGTAATAGGGTGCCTTGGAAATAAGGGATTGCAAAAATCCCTTTCTCACACATCCCTTTTTGTTATATATTTACAGCTATCTCAATGATATGTCAGAATATTCTTATTCTGCAATAGGAATGCTAGATGTGCAGCTACCTAATTCTGCCATAGTGCATGACAGCTGTCAAAATGCTTCATTAATTTTTGTTTGTGTGCATCCTGTCTTGTACTATGATCCAAGCAGTACTTACATTTGTATAAAAGTAGATTAACAGAAGGAAAACACTGGCACTGCCCTGAACAAATAATAAGCTTTCTGCCATCGCCAGCTCTTGAATGTCATTGATGTTTATCACACTATGCTCTTAAAGAGGTACTATTCCAGTGTGACTCCTCTAGCAGCCTCCTGTTGCATGCTGGGATTGGCAGTTTTAAGGAGCTGAACTTCTCTGCCTGAGAATTCTAAATACCCCTCCTTAAAACTGCCAATCCCAGCATGCAACAGGAGGCAGCTAGAGGAGTCACACTGGAATAGTACCTCTTTAAGAGCTCGTCTGATAAACACCATTCTGAGGTGTTAGAGAAATGTACACAGCACAGAATTTAAGTGCTGACCCTTTGAATATCTTCCTCCCTCCCCAACACTGTTAGCAAGTCCAGGCTTGTTTATAGGAAACACGATTAAGAATTCTGGGGAATCCAAGAAAGACGTTTGCTTAGAGCAAATCTCAGAACCACATTTAAGAAATCAATTTTTAATACTTGGCTATTTACATGTGGCCATGTGATTTATACATGGGTAGCAACAACAAAAGAAAGAAAGCATGATGTACTAAGAAAGTGGGAGGAAATGGCTGCCCTTATTGTTCCTTGTTATAAGGGATGCTATATATTTACAATGTGGCTTACAGAGATGGATGCAGCTCAGCTTGACAATAGGTCAGCAGAAACAGGTCTTCATTATTTTTATTTCACAAAAAAAAATGAAGCTAAAGCTCCAATCCTATACATATTTATTTGCATGCAAGCATAGATGAATTAAGTGTATCTTCTTTCCAAGGATATAGATCCACTGCAAGCCTCGGTGATTTGCTTAAGATCACTGCTTAACTAAGGCAGAGGTTCTTACGTGCAGATCTGCCAATCCAAACTGACCATCAACATTAAACAGCCATGAATATTGATGTATACACACTTAAAAGGTTTTAAAGACACTTGATGTATCTCTATACCAATAAAAATCAAAGAGAAAAAAAGGTGGAGGAGGACAATGCACAAGTACTGTAAAATATAATTGATACATGATTCATTGCAACAAATATGAATCATTAAACACACAATATGAATCCTAGTGGGATCTGGTGTGCTGAAGAGCAGGTCAGCAAACTACAGATAGAGCTATGTGTAAGCAGAATTGAATTCACAATAATTGGAGAGAAAGGTAGGAAGAGATAATAGGAGGTGGAATTGAGAGAGTCACAAAAAATGACCAATATTCAACTAGCTAGTTTGAAATTCCATTTGTAGATTCGCCACTTATATGTAATATATGAATTCCAATGAACATAAAAACACTTGAATGAAATTTTCCTCTCCACTCCATCATGCATGCTCAGGGGGAGAGAGGAATTTTAAAAAAATGCAATGTAATCTCTTCCTTGTGATATGAAACATTGGAATGGAAGTTGCTGTGCATTTTCAAAACATTTTGTACTTCATGTGAAGTTCCAGTCCTACTGTAAATGTTTTTTAGTCTTCCAGAAAAGATGTAAAACATATACGCCTTCATTGTTGCTGTCGTTTGCCATAAGTAGTTTCTGACATATAGAGACCTCAAGATGAACCTATCATGAGGTTTCTTGGCAAGATCTGTTTGCTATTGCCTTCCTCTGAAGCTGAGACAGTGTGATTTGGCCACGGTCACCCACTGGCTTTTGAGGGATTTGAACCCTGGTCTCCAGAGCCCTATTCCAACCCCCAAACTATTACACCACACTGTGTCTTGGATAGCTATTTATTAACAATAGTAAGCTTTTATATTCTGTGCGTATGCAACTTAATACTTTTTTGTGTGTGGTTATTTTACTTTGGTTTTCTGAGTAAAGTAGTGTGCCTGTTTTCAAGAGCACCATGAGAAAACAAGTAAAGCAAACACACTGCTTTACTAATGATGTTAGTATCATTTGGATGTTGATGATATGTCCAAAATATGACAGTCTCCGCTTAGCCATCCTGGCTTCCAGGGACAACTCAGATCAGGTTTCCTCTAGGAGCCATTTCCAGGATACACACAGATGTCTGCTCTAGCACCACATCTCAAATACTTTGATTCTTTTCTTATCAGTCTTCTCCATGTCCAGCTTTTACAACAATATGTAGAAATTGGAAATATGATGGCATGGACAATCCTTACTTTAGTATTCAATTATATATCTTTACACTTCAGGATCTTGTCTAGTTCCTTCATAGCTGCCCTTCCAAGTCCTATTCTTCTCTTGATTTCTTCACTGCAGTCCCCATTCTGATTAATGACTAAACCCAGGTATAGGACATCTTTCAACCTTACCACATTGCCCCCTGAGATGTGATGGGGGCATGATGAAAGGGAGTGGGATGAGGACAGAATGGGTGCTATCACCCATTCTACTGCACAGCAGAATGAATGCTGCCACCGCCGGAAGTTCCCATTGCGTTCCGGCTCCATCCCATAGAAGGAGATTTTCCGGAATTGTTTAGAAGCATTCCTAAAAATTGCCTCCTCTGGGATGGATCCGGAATGCAATGGGAATTTCCAGAGACGGCAGCAGCGGTGGCGGTGTTCTTGTCCTCTGCTCTTCCTCAGTAGCTTGTTGAGTGTCTTCTGACCGGAGTCTCATTTTTTTCACATTATCTCTTGTTTTGTTTTGGAATGTCTTATTATAGGGTTTTCAAGATAGAAGGCTTCAGGAGTGGCTGACCATTGCCTTCTTCCATGCAGTACTAACAAGTGTTAGCTATGGTGTCACTACCATTGTCTCTGAGAGATCCTCCACCAGTGTCAACCCCTACTCTTCCCTAGTAGCTGTTTGGCACATTTAATCTGCATGCTCTTCAGAGGTGCTTTGATTATGGATTCCTACATGGCAAGGGGTTGAACTGGATGGCCCTTGAGATCTGTTCCAACTCTATGATTCCTCAGCAACAGCCTGTCTGACATGGGAGACCCTACCCAGAGCACTATGGTTATCAACATGGTAGATTACCACACTATTATAGTGGTACTATTCTACTTTTACTGCTTTGGCTGCCTCCTGTTGTATTCTGGGATTTTCAGTTTGGAAGGAGCACTTAGAATCCTCAGCCAGAGAGCTCTTAGGCCTCACTGAACTACAAACCTTCGAATGCAACACGAGGCAGTCAGAACAGTAAAGGTGGAATAGTTGCACTAGAGTATAGTGCAGTAATCTATATTGCCTCTTGCCTCACAGGAGTCCACTCCTGTGGACTCCATCACAGAAACGTAGTGCCATGGTGGGGGCTGTTGATAGACTCTGAGCTAAGTATTGGTATACATGTTGGTACATTTAACCTTTAATTATGTGGAAACCCACCCACCCCATATTACTACTACTACTACTAATAATAATAATAATAATTTATTTGTATTCCGCTTTTTCACAAAGGAATCAACACGGATTCCAACAGTATAAATAAAACATCAAACAATTAAAATTTTCAATTTAAAACCCCCAAAACCAAACCCTCCCCCCAATCATAAAAACAGTGATCAACCCATAAAAAGATATTAAACATTCCTCCCTATTAGTTATGCTGGATAGGTCACCTAGCAATTGCAATCCAAAGATATCAAGAGAGTTGTGCAAATACCACTCCTACTTTAACAGCACCATCCTATATACATTTACTCACAGGTAAGCCTCTCAGAAGCTAAGTCCCCCACATTTGTGTGTACAATTGCAAGAGAAGTTTTTCTGATGAAGTTGGGCAGAAAGGAGATGCAATTCATCTGTTAGCAATGTAAATTGCTAGCAGATAGGCATCAAAATCTTACTTAAAATTGGGAGCAGGCTGCAATTTTGCTGTCTATCATGTGTCTGGATTATTACTGTACCATTTCTATGTCTTCACATGCAAATGAGCTACAGATATATCCTCATGGTAGAAATTAGAATGCAGGGTCTCAGAATGAATAGGGCAATAAATGTAACAAGATTTTGAAGCTGCCAATTGAGTCTAGGGGAATACACTTGCAGATTTAATCTAATCTAACGTTGCCAGGTGCTGCCTCTCCTAGGACCAAGTGCTAGTCCATCTCATGAAATTTTTAGAATAATTTCTTGTCTGCCTGTTATTTTGAGTTCTTTTTAAGATGCTGTGTCCTGCCATGCAATTTCCACATTGGTTTTAATGAAATACAATCTTCCATGATTATTTAAAAAAAACTTGTGCAATAATATATACTGTGCGAACAAAACATGCTCTTGTTCAAAGCTATATTCAACAAACCTCTCTGGAATTAGAAGTATTCAGAACAATACTTTTTAAATGCCTAAGTCAATTTAATATTTATAGCCTTTTCATGTTGCAAAGGAAAAAATTAAAATTTGAATGTTACAAATAAAATACTCTTCTCTCTAGAACTGCTATTCAGTGTGAACAGAATTTCCATTTTGAGCAGATGAGATAAGATCTTCATCACTTATTTAATTCTCAGGGGTGGGGTGGGGATGATTTAACATACTTTCCCCCCAAAATGAGCCAGATATCATTGTGTGACTCTCTAACTGCCGATTAATAAAGTAACTATCTATTAGAGCACAACAGTAAATTTTTATTACTGGATTGATGTTTCATGTAATTTAGAAACATATTCAAAACAGTATTAACAAAGTGAGTCACCAAGGCTACTTTCATGGCCCTTGATTCCTTCAGAACCTGCAGATCACCCTTTCTTCTAGCTCAAACCAAAAGGGTGAATTGCCTCCTGAAAACTTCCAGGTGCAGTAAATACACCTCTTAAAACAAAACACAGCCTCCATCTCATTTTCAAACAACCCTGTTTTAATTTTTCTTTCTGAATTTGACAGTCTCTACACTCTTTCCTGGTACTGATGCCAGACTAGCTGGATGATCATTGTTGTGATTCTCTTTCTCTCCCCCACCCCCTTTTGAAGATGGGGACAATGTTTGCCCTCCTCTAGTCTGCTGGGACTACTCCTGTACCCAAGGAGTTCTCAAAAACTATTGCCAATGGCTTTGAGATTACATTTGCCAGTTCTTTTAATACCCTTGGATGTAGTTCATCTGGTCTTTGAGATTTAAATTCATTCAGATTAACCAGACATTTGTGTACTTCCTCTTTACTTATTCTGTGCTGCATTTCTCCTATTGTTACTCTGCTCCATTTTCCTAAGGTTGAGCAGCCTTTTCCTTTTCTGAGAACACTGAGGCAAAAAAGGTGTTCTGCCTTGTCTCTGTCCTCTGCTAGCATTTCACCATCTTCTCCATGTAGTTATTTCCCCCTTTTTCCATTTCTTATACATGCCCCATTTAAAGCTTAACTCAGCTGAAAGTTTCTTAGTCATCTATCGCAGTTTCTTGAGATGCCTTCCATTTTTTTTTGCTCCTCATTGGAACTGTTTGAAATTGTGCCTTCAGTATCTCCCTTTTGAGAAACTCCCATCCATCCTGAACTCCCTTCTCTTTTACTGTTCCTGACCACGGGATCACCCCCAGTATTTCCCTAAGTTTACTGGAATCAGCTTTCCTAAATTCTAGAATGTGTGTCTGACTATGCCTGGATTCTCCTTTCGATTGTTTAACAAACTCCAGGAGAACATGGTCACTCGCACCTAAGGACCCCACCACTTGCATCCCATTAACCCGGTCATCCCTGTTGCTTAGGATCAGATCTAAAATGGCTGATCCTCCTTGCTGCATCTTCTACCTTTTGGACAATGAAATTGTGTTCCAGGCAATTGAGGAATTTGCTAGACCTTAATGTTTTGGCTGAGTTTCATTTCCAACTAATATCAGGATAGTTGAAATCACCCATCACTACTGCATCTCTCCTTTCTGAGTATGTAGTCATCTGTTCTAGAAAGGCTTCATCCAATTCCTCAGGCTGGCTTGGGGGTCTGTAGTAGACTCCCAAAATAACATCTCTGTTGTTGCCCTTCCCTTCAATTTTTATCCAGATGCTCTCCACCTGGCTTCCAGATTTAAGTCCTCGATCTCTTCACAGGTGTAAACATTCCTGACATATAATGCTATTCCTCCTCCATTCCTGTTTGGCCTATTTCTCTTTAAAAGGTTATACCCCTCTGTTCTTACATTCCAATCATGAGACTCATCCTATCAGATTTGAGTGGTGCCTATTATATTGCATTTGCTTTGTTGTGGTAGGAGTTCAAGTTCATTTTGCTTATTTCCCATGCTTTGTGCATTAGTGTAGAGACATTGAAGACCATGGGTTCTCCCTCCTAGATGCCTATGTAAAGTTTTCTCCCTTCCACTGTTGGGTCCTTGAACTATTTGCTTTGTTCTCTCTATAACAACATGACTATTATATCTAGCCCTTGATGAATTCCTGCCTCCCAAAGTATTTTCTGCCTCCCCTACATAAATCAGTTTAAAGCCCTCCTGATCAAATTTTTGAGACTGTTGGCAAAGATGTTTCTGCCAGCTGCTGTGAAGTGCAACCCATCTCTTGTCAGAATTCCCCCTTCATGGAATCCTTATTGGCTGCACCATCTGCAGAGCCAGTTGTTTATATTTGCCATTTTCCTCTCCCTTCCTAGACCATGTCCTTCAACTGGGAGAAGAGATGAGAAGACAACCTGCACATCCAGCTCCTTCAGCTTCCTACCCAGAGCCTCATAATCCCTTATGATATTCTGAAGGATGTGCCTTGCAGTATCATTGGTTCCCACATGGACCAAAAGGAAGGGGTAATTGTCAATAGACTTGACAAGTCTTGTTAGCCTCTCTATCACATCATGGATCTTTGCCCCAGGGAGACAACACACTTCCTGAGACATCATCTCAGGCCCACAAACCACTGCTTCTGTACCCCTCAGCAAGGAGTCCACCAGCACCACCTCACGCCTCCTCCAAGGCTTAGCAATGACTATTCCCCATATTGTTATATTGTTGTATATTACATTTAAAATAGTTTTAAATGGAGAGCAGGGTATTGGACATTGTTGGATACAAAGATTGAAACCTAAGGAATCTTTTGATTGTGCCTTTTCTCCCTTAAGTTAAACAAGCAAATGCTTAGAGAGCTTTTTGTATCATGCAGCTATTGAGACAGTGTACTTCATCTTCCCTGCTGCTTGTGTAATTGGTAGCTTAACTCTTGAACTCCTGTGGTGCAAGAAAGGGACACATTGTGCAGAATGATGAAAATTCAAATGAAGACCTTGTTTTTGAAAGTGTTTCGTATTACCCTCCATGGTAAAACAATCTTCTAAATGAATAGTAAATTGCATGATTTAAAGAATTCTGATGCATCAATTCACAATGAATGCTGCCTTTGGTGATCACTTTTCTTTTATTCTGCTTGTCTGTCTATTTAGGCCTTTTTAGGATAGAGTTGTTATTTTCCCTTCTGTCTTGTTTCTGATGGTCTTTCCTCTGAATGTGAAATTGGTCTACTAGTCAATTCCCTCTCTGGAAATTAACAAAGTGGAACACTGAGCAGTTGTCATGGTAATGAGAATTTTTAAATTTATTTTTTAAGTTTATAATTTTCATATCCATAATTTGGTTAAAAATGTGTGGACAGACCTGTAGCATTTATAAACATTCTTAAGTACTTGTTGAATCAATTGTCTACATACACTTAAATACAATAACACTATTTTGTTCTAATAACTTGGCAAAGCTTTTAAACATTTGAGAAACCAGAGGTATGATTAATTAGGAACACTGATTGCATGGGTTCATGCTGACACAAAGCTGTACGGGGTGCATCCAGTGAAATGCAGGTAATTAATTAGACAACATTTCAATAAATAAGACTGAGAAATAAGGGCCCTCCACTCCATTTTAAACATTTCTTCATATTTTAAATGTGTCCATTAAAAAACTTAATAACCTACTTTTCTGTTTGTAACAGATTAATACTACTTTTGCACACTAACCATGTGTGTGTCTTAATGCAAAGTGCTTTCCACTATTCTGACTCTTCAGAAGCACTTTCAACAACAGGAAAGGTAGAGTTCTTCCAACTATATATGCTTTTAAAATTCACTGTACAGAGATCAGAAGAAATATATAACAGTAAAAATGTGAAACACACTAGTGGACAAAGGCTGGTGCAGAAGAATTCCATGGTTAATGGTATCAGAAACAGCCAATAGATTCAGGATAATTAATAGGGGCATACTTCACAGCCACTACCAGTTCCTAGCATAAGTCATCCATCAAAGCGATTGCAGTCTCACATCGTGGCAAAGCCTGTTTAAAAAAAGGTTAGAAGTGACTATCATGCCAAGTTTAAATATGTGAAAGGGTGTAATGTTGAAGGAGCAGCAAGCTTGTTTTCTGCTGCTCCAGAGACTAGTACACAGAGAATGGATTCAAACTATAGGAAAAGAGATTCCACCTAAAAATTAGGAATAACTTCCAGATGGTAATGGCTGGTTGACAGTGGAATATGCTTCCATGGTGGAGACTCCTTTGGAGTTTTTTGGGAGTGCTTTGATGGTGTATTCCTATATGGCAGGGGGTAGGACTGGGTGGCCCTTGTGGTCCCTTGCAAGTCTAAGATTCTAAATTCATCTAGTTAATTAGTACTGGCCAGACACATAATTATTAATTCACATCCTTCTCAATCACCTTGGTCAAAAATAATACATATGAGATGGGCATATAGTTATTTAACTCTACTGGCCCAAACACTATTTAAGAAAGAGCAAAAATGTGTCCCTTAAACAGAGGTATTGACTACCAACCTTACCAATGGCAATAGTCTTGCCTTGATTTGTTTAATCAGTCTTCATGTACAAAGATCATGTAAAAAGTTGGCTGACCTCATCACTGCAGAAATCCTATCCATAGCCTTAAAATCAATATGCTGGGGAAAAACAAACACAACTACAAAAACAAGTGAAGATGTTACATCAAGCTGATCTGCCACAATACTGAAGTATAAAACAAGATAGAAATGAGTGATTTCCTATGCAAAGAATGGAACATATTGTTCATAGCAAGCTTCCATCTGCTCTAGCTTTCTTGTGAAGAAGGCCTAACTTAGTACAAAGAAGCATTATCAACCTGTTTCTGTGTGGCTATGTCATAGCAGCATAGTAGGTTCCTGTGTTTCTTTCATTTCTTTAGAGTAGTTCTCTACATCCACTCACCTGAGTTCAGCATAATTCATCCTGAGTTTTATTCGATCTGTGTTATAGTTGACTTCCCTTCTGTTATGTTGTTCTCAGTTCTCTCTTAAACCAAGGAGCTGACCTAATTCTACTAACAGGGAAATGACACTTAGGAATGACAGTGTCAGCTACCTAGACCATTTCCACTTTCTGCAGATCAGTTAAGAGTGTCTACAATACCACCAACTAATGAGGCAGGAAACTCTCCAAATACCTACCAAAAAAAAAAAAACAAACAAACAAACAAACAAACACCATTTGTATTCATCAGATACAGGATTATGCCATCTTATTTATCATCTCAACCAGCACAGATCTTTAGTTGCATCCAGTCAAATACAAATCAGTGATCTGCCTGTAGCAACAGAGTCATATGTAAGTTCTTTTTTTCAGAATCTTTGACTACCTTGAACAAAATATCAAATCAAAAGTGTGTCGCAGTTACTGAGACAAATCCAAAGTTGTGGTGACTTCCATAAATTCATGACTGGGCAACTTCAACATGAATGCTATAATCCCCTAGAACAGTAGTTCTCAAATAGTGGGGCAGGACATGGGGTGGGAGGAGAATTGTGAAAGAGACTTGGAGGCCCTGATCCCCCTCTTCCTTTTCTCAAACTTTTTCTGTCCTGGAGGAGAAGAGCAAAATGTATCCACCAACCCTCAGGATTACAATCCTGATTGTAATCAAGACTGTACAGTAAGTTTTTATGCAGAAACTGTATCTGTTCTGCAGAAGTAGTGTCTATCCTGAAGAACATTTCAAAACAGGATCTGTGACAGCTCACAGTTCAGGGTTGTTTTTTATTCGGTTTTGTTTTTTATGGTCCAGAATAAAATCCTGGAAAAACATAGATTTCCTAGCAATAGATTATAGCACTGAGAAGTAGAATTTATAGACAGGAAGACTTCCTAATCATCATGGCATCATTCTGGCCCCAAGTTAAAACATTTTTTAAAAAAAATTAAAGCCTTTGAGATCCAGTGATTTCATTCTATTTAAACATGTATGTCTGAATTTGTTAGATAATTTAATATGTTATTAAACTGTTACTTTTTTCACAGCTTCATATTTTACATTCTTTTACTAAATAGCTTAAATAGCTTGGAAATAAAGCAGGATATAAATATTTTAATAAATGCATCTAATTGGACAGATGGACAACCAGTAGTAGTTTGAACATTATTAACAGCATTTCCCACTATTTATCCAATATGGAGTGGTGTCAGAGTGGTATGACCTTAATTTCCATGTGTCTCTAAGGGACTCCCAAATGGGTGATCTCCTTTGCTGTGGCAACATCACTAACAATGAGATTGTTGCCTCAGGACAGCACCACTCTTTACTTCAAATAGTGATTCACTGCAATCTGTTGGGTTTAACACACCCATCCCCATTTTAGGCTAGTTGATTACATAAATTAGCCATTTATGGATAATTAGTCTTGACCATTAAAATAACTTTCCTGCCATTTCTCTTAGAATGGTAATGGTTACATGTCTACTTGTTTTGAGAAATATGAGTATTTATTATCTTTTTAGTTTTTCATTTCTTGCCAACATTTAGTTATTTTGCAACATTCTCAGGGCTACAGATACAGTTTTTTACCTCTTGGCAATTTCTCCCCCAATATCTTATGTAAGTGGTTCTGTTCAATTCTGTTTGGGTATGAATAAAAGAACAGCAGTGTTTATCTGATCAATATTAAAAAGAAAATGTGGAGTTACTTGTCTTTTTTAAATGCCTGCCTGATAAATACAGCTCCCTAGGATTTTTTTTGTCTTGCTGGGAGTTGTCTATTTGCTTCACATGAAGCAGTCAATCTTCAAAGACCAATTGGTACAATTACTTTGAAAACAGTCTCAAAATCCCATATTTTCCATGTTCTGTACATTTGTTTTATGAAAAGATATTTCAACAACAGATGGGAACTTGGGAGCAACATTCAATCTTTTTGCATGCCCTAAAGATGTTCAGAATAATTTTGGTAATTCCCCCCCCCCCCGCTCCCCAATCTTTTGCACAGAGCTTGGAAAAGTATTTTTGGGGGGCCATAATTCCTAGCATTCTCCAACCACAATGATATCCAAGTAAGCTGGGTGGGGGATTCTGGGATTTTCAGTCCAATCTTCCCCAATAGTCAGACAGACACTCCTTTTATCTTCTTTTGTCATAATTTGTTCACTCTTTCCAAACAGACAGTGGGCTATTATTCAGAATGTATATATTCTTTCTCTCTTAAATGTTGCATGTGCATGTAAGCACAGAATCTATTTCCTAATTCTGCTGGCCAAGCTCTGTTGTCATGCTAGACTGTTGGATGAGCTATGTTCAGCTTGGTAGACTGCAAGATTACTTTTTAATCTTTACAGTCCTGGCTTTTCATCCTATTTAAGCAAGGAAAAATTTCAGAGAACAACATTGGAGAGTTTCACTTCCTCTGAGGAATTCCAGACAGTGATTCAGAAAATGAAGCATGGGCTCAAACATGAAATATTAAGTTTTGACTTGAATATATATGTCAGCTTTCATGTTGGTATCCCAGTATCCTTAGGAAATATGACTGCCTGGACAATAAATATGCATCTTATGTTTTGCAGGTCAAAATGTCCTGAATGTCCACAGCAGCCATTTTTGTTCCGATGTCTTCAAGGTCATTACTCTAACCATGCCAGAACTATAGCCAGTGGCAAGTAATGAGCAACCATTCTATCTACTTTGACCCATAGAGAGTATCCTACCAACCCATCCTTTAGATTGTCTCATATATCTCTTTGTAGACCACGGACTGGATACACACTTTGGGTTTATTTATATTGTAAAATTAATGCAGTTTGACATCACTTTAACTGCACAGGATAGGAGTTTCAGATCAATATTCAGATCAAGCTATACAGAAGGAGTCTTTGTTCAGATTTCTTACTGTCCTAACATTCAGTTGTCTGTTTGTAAATGAACAATTAATTTAATTAATCCTGTGTGTATTACTTGGCTTATAAAACATTTAGATTTTTTTGGCCTTCAGTGAGCCCCTGTAGTAAAAACTGTATTCACTCCCTGTCCTCACCCTCTGTGAAATGCATAAATATAGTAGTGATAGAGGACAGGAGATACAGATATGGGCCTAAGTATAATGGGCTGTAGAGAGGAGCACTAGATAGTGGCATCCCTCCATGAATTCCTATGCCCAGGCTAGACTATGTAGAATACTAAGAACTCCTGAAGTTGTAACTAAAACATTTTAAATACATTATTTACTAACTGATGGCTCTGTTGACCAGGCTTGATTGATGAATGAAGACAAAGGCATTACGAATCAGTGCAAAGCAGACTGACAAAACCTAGGTTTCTTTTGAGAACCAAAATATGAGGAATCCAGAATGTTTGATGAAATCACATCCTGCACTCCTGCAATAATGGCTTAAAGGGCATTCAGCTGATTATTCAGCTGGGATCCGTGAAACAAACAATTCCAATAAATGTATTGAAATCAAAGGGTTGAGGTGGGCAAGGATTTGGCTGAAAGAGAAAATTAATTTAGGATTGTTTATGGGTTGAATATTACTGTGAGGGAGAATAAGTTAAATGACATCAGAGGATTTGGGTGGGTAATGAAAGACAAAGAAAAGGGGTCATCTCATCCATTATTGGCTCTGGCCATGCACTCTTCGCTAGCAAATTCTAACATATTCTAGTTAAATGGCTTAAGCATGTTACAAACAAAACTTTCAAATATATGTGGAATAGGTCAGCAGTTAAATCAAAGGCCTAAATTCAGCCAAGTTTTTAGTATTTCTGGAAGGAAATTATATCTGGTCAAGTGACATCCTTTTGAAAGTGCCTCTTTGCAATGATGTTTAGAGCTGAATCATCCATCCTGAGTGACAAACATATTGTTCATCACCATTTATGTTTTAGTATTCCTCTCCCTCTTATTGCAATGTTATTAATATAATTAATATTCATGGAACTAATAAATGCTATTAACAAGCTGGAGAAGAAAAGACTTTTCAAAACATCTACGTGCATACAAATTGTGTCATTTAAAATAAATGCTATAATTACTGTCTTATTTGTGACAGAAATCATCCTGTAGATATGCTTGCAACATGCTTGAGAAATCAAGCATGTTTACATAACAAAGCATCAGGCTTTTACTAAGGGAGTGCGCCTACTACAGGATTCAGTTCACTTCCCAGTTCAGTGACTCAGAAAACAACCCAACAGAGGTCACCCAATTTTTCTTGAAGTGAATCCAAATCTCAGTTTGGCAGCCCAATTCTTTGTGCTTTCCACTGACAGTAATTGGAAATCAACAAGAAGGTATAACTTGATATCAGTTTGTCAGTACTATGTAAGAATTGCAGGCATAGTGGCCCTTTATGTGAAGATTTCACCTACCAAGTTGTAGATGCAGCAGTTTCGCTTTTTAAAAAATCATGGAACAGATGATTAGATCATGGAAATCATGGAACAGGCAAATTAGATGAAAGCTGCAGTCACAGTTGTTCCTCCTGAGAGGACTAGTCACTGAGCCACCCAAATTTCAGCTGAATTGATGTAAGCAGTTTTATATAGTACAAGGGCAGACTTTACAGTCTAGTCATTACAAGAAAAGGACAAAAAACTAATGAGACAAATGGTGTCTAAATCACATAAGAATTTGCAGAGGTTTACATTGGGAGATATTGCACATTGCTTGTCTTTGGATTGTATAGGCCATGTTTTATAGTGGAAGGATTGATGCTGATTGATTGACCAGGTGTACAATGGTAAGTATGGGAGTGGCATCCTCTTTCCCCTTGGTGTCATTAAAGGATAGCTGTTCACTACTAGGGCCTGCGTGACTTAATATAATAAACAAGTGAGAATTGGGACAGCATGTGCCACTGCACTCTCTCTCTCTCCCTCTCCCTCTCCCTCTCTCTCTCTCTCTCTCTCTCACACACACACACACACACATATAGGTTTATAAATTTATGGGAGCTAGTCTGGTATACTGGTTTGAGTTCTGGAGATTACCAACAAGGCCCAACAAGGCCTTGGGAGACTCTCTTAGCCCTAGAAGACTTCATGATAGAGTCACCTCAGGGTTGCTTTAAGTTGGAAACAACTTGAAAGCAAACAACAACATAAATCTAGCTACAAGTAGAGGGATTTTATTGAGAATGAATGGAGGATTTAGTACATGTAATTATAAAAAACATTAAAAATTTTACTTATTTTCAACTATTTTTAAAATCCATTTGACATATATTCAAGTATCCACAGATGACAAGCCCATGTTGTCCCCAATGACAGCATGTGCATGTGGCTACACCACTATTAGGTACAGCCCATGTTGTCCCATGACAGCATGTGCACGCAACCACACCACCATTAAATCCTGTTGTCCCTAACGCAGCCACACCACCACTGGGGTCAATAGGGACTACCCCTAATGGCAACATAGCCACATGCACATGTCACCATTGAAGTTCCATTGTCCTTAATGGTGGCATGGCTGTGTGCACATGCTGCCATTGGGAACTTAGGCATCTATGGATTTTAATATCCACAGGGAAACTCCCATGGATATCGAGGGCCAATTGTATAGCCAATTTCTGGATTTTTAACACAGTAAAATAGACCCTCACTCTCAAAGTTTAGTCCTAAGTACTTGGACAATCTCAAAAGTTGCCTTCATCATGGCAACAGTTGCCCACCCCATTCTAGTGGGACATAAAACACCAGAAAGATTGCTGGTCACATCATTTGCCAATTTAGCTTCACCAGGACAAAAGGCTGATAGTCTCACTCACAACTCCCAAAATAACCCCTCTGTGCTATGCACCAGATGAGAACTCAGGTTTGATGGATATATAGTATCATGGGGTAGTGCAAGAGGGCACTATGCATGTTTGAGGCCAATTTACTAGAGGATCTTGCACTATACTATCATCATTAGTTCTGAGGGAACCAGAGTAGACTAGCTTCAGCTCAATAAGCAAGAAGGCAATGAGGATACTTTTCAGGGAGAAAAATGCTTTAACTCCAATTAAACCAGCACTCAGCTGAAGGTAAAGCAAGGGATAAATCTGATTGGAAAGCCATGTACATGGGCAAAAGCTGTGTAAGGGTGGAGACCCATGGGTATCATCCACATGACAGAAATAAAGCATGTGGACACTACTTTAATTGCCATGACTCAATGCTATGGAATTCTAGGATTTCTAGTTTTGTGGGCTATTTATCCTTGCCTGTCAGAGGTGCCCCACCAAAATACAAATCCCAGAATTCAACAGCACTGAGCCATGGAAGTTAAAGTGGCATCAGACTGCTTTATGCAGCAGGTAGGTTTTCTCATGACTGATAAAACAGTGAAAGCAAAAGAGACAATAAGGGTTGAAGCATGATGAAATTATGTGCAGAAATGGCTCATCCAACAAGAATTTGAGAGGTATTGTAACCAATGACATGAGGCAGATTCTGGCGATAGGACCTGTGCTTGGTCTATGTGCTAAATCACAGAGCTCCACTGTGGATAGCAATCCACAGGGCTCCAGCATAAGGAAAGGGACTGTCAAATTGGCCAAAAAAGAATCATGCCCCCTTTCCTGTAATTGCCAGTGTCATGATCAGTTATTGCAACCTGCAGGTGCTAAATAAAATAGTGAACAACATGCAAACTTCTTTATTTCTGACTGCAAATACAATGGGTCCTTGTTATGCACTGGGGTTTGGTTCCAGGATAACAAAATCTGTGGATGCTCAAGTCCCATTAAACACAATGGCATAGCAAAATGGTAACCTTTACATAAAATGGCAAAATCAAGGTTTGCTATTTGGAATTTATACTTTTTAAAAATATTTTCAAGCTGTTGTTGCTTGAATCTGTGGATAAAAAATCAGTGGATAAGGAGGGCTGTTTGTATCACTTAGAACGTACAACGTTTAAAAACTTTAGAGGGATATAAGAAAAGTTAATAAATGGCTCAACAGAACTGAGAAGGAAATGTTTGGAAAAGAAAGAAAACAAATATCTGCATTAAGAATATTAAAGTATCATACAGTACTAAGCAGAGATACTGGATTTTAGATCATTTCAGCTATCTGCAGTTGTCTCCATTTATTTTAGATAAACATTCAGCTTAAAGTTTTTGCCAGGTGAGAAAAGCTACTGTTTTCCTGCCGATACATAATTCTAAATTATTGGACTGCAAAATAATAGCCTCTTGAGCCATAATGTACATTCAGCACACCATCCTTTGCAAATCGATAGCATCAGATCTTCTTTTTCCAAGTACATGGGACAACATTGGAATTATTCTTTCGAATGTGGCTGGCTGCTTATTTTCCACCCAGGCCAAGACCATGTTGAACCCATGGAAGAGATGCTGCTCAATTGCTCAACTGTGGACAAAAACCTCAGTTAACACATCCCTGCACTCCAGAACTAGATGTATTAACAAGAGAACATGCTAGGGAGACAAAAGCCTAATTCAAAAAATAGATTTCATCTCTCATACCAGCATGCATCACAGGCGGATACTATCAGCTATGTTTTCTCTGCTTATGTTGTGCATATCTAGATACACACACTTAAAGACCATCAAAAGCAAGGATACATGCGGTAACTCAAATTGTCTCTTAGTGATGGCTGTGCTGACAAAGAGTTCCAGGTCAACTATCAGTTTTACTGGGTATTTGAACCTGGAATATTAGGCAAGGAGAGCATACATTCTCCCAGAACCTGAGTCTACCACTTGCAGATATTCCCATGTTCCAGGTCAAACATTCCTCCCCTGAATCTTAAATTTGGTTGTTCCCCATTTCAAATTCAGCCATTCCCATTATTTGTTACTGTTCCCACTGGTATGCAATCTTGTTGGCTTTCTGAGTAGTTTGATTATAGTGACTCAGAAACGGATGGCAAAGATTTCTTTAAAAGCACCCTGGGAAGCTATTCCTTGTAATTACAACCACCTGCATCTATTATTCTGCATCCCATTATCCCCATGGAACTTCCTTTTAAAAATAACATAATGAGTTGAAAACAACACACACACACTCCAAACGGGAGTTCTGTTCAGAAATTTCCTGCTGGTGGAAAAGTTGGAAGAGAGGTAGTGATTCCTTCTTCAGATCCTGGCACTTGCCTCCAACTTATTCTGGCAATTTTACTACAGTATATGATTCTTGTGGTCCCTTCCAACTCTACAGTTCTATTTGGAACCTGCCGCAAGGTATATCTCCATTAGCACCATGAACATTGTTGAAATTCAGTAGCTAACTGCTGTAAGCCACTCTTATTTGAATATTCATTTTAAATGGGCTTTTCATTTTCATGTTTTGCCACCAAAACTGAATGACATCATCTGCAATCCAAATTCAGGACCACACTTTCCAGACATTCCTTGGTGGGCCACAAAAGAAAAAGCTTTGGAGTTTTATGCAGCTGGGAGGCTGCACATTGTTCACACCAATCACTCACAGTGGATCTTGAGCTTTCTGCACATGGAAGGAGCCCTGTCATCAGTGGAGGCACATTCAGGATCCAACCCATATTGTCCACAGTGTGGCAGTTTTCACTGAGGATGAGCATTTGTTATTTCTGAACTTTGAAAACAATATTTCTTTATGATAACGCTCTCTTTTTTGCCATTTTCTTCCCATCTCCTTTTGCTGACTTCTAAAGGGGGAGTGACAGACCTTTCTTGGTGCTCACTGTGGATTTTCTGACACAGGAAAAGTAAATGGGCCTGTCTCCAGTCAGTGTGAGGTGACAGGAGCAACATACTGGAACAATGAATAACAAGTTATAAAACTCCAAGGGAACTGAAGGAAATCTGTTCAGCTTCCCCCATTGGCAGGACAGGTTCAGGGTAAAAAAATCAATCTACCCCACGCAACTTCCACTGTTGGGCTATTATACTCTCCTTCCAACTCCTCAGCTGATTGCAGGAGACAGGAGAAATGAGGTGTCACTAATCCTATTGCTGCATTCAATGGGCAGCCAAGGGACTGGATAGCTGTTTAGAAGTACCAAAAGACAGAACAGTTTGCAATTTAAAAAAAAAAATTGAGGTGTACTGATATACAGTCATCTACTCTTCTCTGGAGTGGGGTTGGGAGAATAGGCATTTGTGTGAATAAAAAAGAAATGTCCACTTGTGATGGGGATAAAATGTCTTTTATGTCCTGTTTCCTTTTATGTCCAGTTCCCTTGTAGTTTTTTTTTTTAAAAAGGTTTACTGGATCAGCAAAAAACAGGAAGAAACTGGAACAGCTTAATCAGGAGATATGTAATAGGAATCTGAAAACCACCTTGTAGCTGGAATTCTATGCACAATTACTCATTGCCTGGAAACATTACTCTTCCTTTTTTTAAACTACAATTCCCAAGATATTGGGAGTTGTAGCAACTGGTTAAAAAGTATTTTCCCCAAGCTTTACATGAAGCCAGGTATAGGAATAAGTCTAACTGACTTTAACAAGATTCATTTGTGAGTAAGCATATATATGACTGTATTGTATTGTGAGTAAGCATATATATGACAGCTTGCATAGGACTGTACATATCATATATTACACACAAACACACACTTTGTCCTTTAGAGATTTCACAGTCAAAAATGTAAGCTCCAGCCTTCGACCTGCAGCTTCTTCTACAAATTAGGATTTGTGTGTGCGCGTGCACAGACGTATGTGGGTGTGCTTTATTTCTCTGGAAAAATGCCATGATGTTACTAAAAATATCTAGGACACCATAAGCCAGGATGGCTTTATATGTTGTAAGTGGAGCTTAGGGGATCTTTAGCCTCTTTTCTGTTCAGAGTGGATGGCAGGGACTGACCTGACCGCAGACCTGCAGTGGGCTTGCTCTGCCATTCAGAGAGCTTGTGCCCTGCCTTTCACCTTGTCTCACCCTGATGAAAGAAATAAGGAAGGCTTTCTTCTTTTGAGATTTATTTCAGATGGATCAGACTTGTATTAGAACTAGTTCAGAGGGAGACAGAGAGAGAGAAGGTGAGAGAGATGTGGCTATGAGCAAAATGGAGAATTCTACAGAGCATTCTTCAAGCTCACAGAAAAAGCCTACTTAACAAGGCTGGGCTGATTCCTACCTGCAGGCACACACTGTGGCAGGAGTTCATGACCCTTGTTCTTTTTTAACCAGACACATTTTTCCTAATTAAAGCTCCTCATTTTACAGTCTGAAAAGGTGATAGGTATTAGAAAAGGGCAGCCTCTGACACAAAATCACTTTTTAAAGATCCATTTTCAATGATTGGACTAGAAAAAATTGCCTTTGGCAATGGTAGAAATGGTTGTTTCTGAGCCTCTTTCCAAAGTGAACTAACAGTAAGGTTCTTCTGCTTGCAACCAAATTTTGCCAATGGCTCTCTGTTAAGATTATCTCCTCCTGAATCCTAACACAGATCCATATTCATTTGCCCACTGTAGTCAACTAGTTGTCCATTCAACTTAAGCAAGATATATGTGTAATAGCATTCTCGAGAGTGTGCTGGTGAGGCAGACAGATGTGATACTGAAGATCACACAAAACCAACAGCCATTGACAGCCTTGTCCTCCATGATTTCATAGCCTTTTTAAAGCTGTCTATGGCCCATTCTGCACGGGCAGAAAGTACGTGCCGTGCACGTACTAGGCTTAGAAAGGGGCATCATTTCCGGATGCCCCTAACCCTAGTACGTGCTCGGTGTGTACAAAATGGCGGTGGCCATTCTACATGGGCGCCGCCATCTTGGCGTCACAGATGCCTAGCATCCGCACGTCACGTGGCAGAAATGACACTGCCAGTGCGCCATTGGCGCTTTGGGGCACCATTTCTGTGGCGCAAAAAGAAGCCACTTTTAGCGGCTTCTTTTTGCTCCGCAAGGGAGCCCCGCAGTCTGGAAGCTGTGGCTCCCTCGCGGAGCAAGCGGAAGCACCGGCAGACCGCCCTTTTTGGGCAGTCTGTAAAGGGCCTATGAGTGGTCACCACTACATCTTGTAATAATGCATTCCATAAACTAAACTATGCAAGATATGAAACAGTATTACCTTTTATCTGCTCTGACTCTCCCACCATTCAGATTTATTGGATGGCCCTATGTTCTAACATTATGAGACATTCTCCATGTCAAGCATAATTACATGTATCTCTGTCATGCCCTCCCTTCTTTTTCCTAAGCTTAACAGCAGCAATCAGTAAAACTGTTCATCCTTAAGAAGTTGCTCCAGACTGTAATCATTTTGGTTGTCATTTTCTCTACCTACTCAAGTTCTATAACAATTTGTGGGGGAGGCAATGTACTTCTAATTCTTTATGCAGTTTCTGGAGTTTTCTTATCCAATCACTGTTGAATTTGGCCAGGAATCTTTGGTATTTTGTCTAAAGTCTTTTGAAAGTCCAGCTGAAGAATAGTACATTCCTATCAACCTATCTATAACTACACTGGAAATAATGGGCATAGGGGATTTTCAGGTCAGAATAATTGGCTAGGGAGCTCTAGTGGCTCATCAAAGTACAAACCCTAGGATTCCACAAGATGCAGCCACACTTAAAGTCAAATAAGACTGCCTTAGCACATTTCAAAAGAAAGACAAAAGGCAACAAGACAGAAGTGGCTACTGGCTTACCTTCCTGTATGCCTAGGACACACTTCTGCTCTACTGCAGTGGGAGATGATAGTGAACGTGTGGCTTTTGTCCTGCTGGAAAAATCTGTTTGGCAAAAAATCTGTTTACAACCAGTTCCTTCTGGAGGGAAAATGGAAGTGCTACGATGTCATGTGGGAAGGTAAACCAGAAGCCATTTCTGTCTCTATGCCTTTCATCTTTCTTTGAAATGTGATAAGGCCCAGAGTATTATAAGTGTTTAGTGTGAATAGGTGCCTGATTCTTAGGCCAGTATTCTGAATCCAGACCCCCTTCCCAGCCAGAAATGTTGAAAATAATTAAGGACTACCTTGGCCCTTGTCTAACTTTCTGCTATCACATTAGCTGCATCCTTTGGATCTGGAGTAATTCAACTCTTCTCTTACCAGTGTCCCTTCTACACATTGGTGTCAACTGACAGAACAATTGTGCTGGCAGATGCAGATGCCTGATGATCTCTCAGATCAGTTGGCAGAAGAAATTTACATCAACATAAAGGCCATTCTGCTTTCAAAGAGGCAGTTCAACCAACACAATAAGTTTCTGCCTATTGCTAACATTCTACAGATGGCATATCTTTGGGTTAGGACTGATGTCTTAGCCTGTAAGCTGCTGCCTGCCCTACCTGGTTGATTATTCCACAGGAGTATTTATATTTCTGGCCAGATAATTCAACTGTCATATGCAAAGGCTAGTGGGTTTTATTTTAAGCCTTTTCTTTACTACACAAGAAACCAGAAGACCAGTACCAAAGATATTATTTTCCTGAGTCCAAAGCACCAAGTGTTATTTTGGATAGATATACACAATGCAACAGCCTACCTCCAAAGCAGAGAAATTTTGCTACAGCTCATGGGAGAGGGAATAATCAGAACCACTAATGTTAGTGGAGTGTGTAGGAGTGAGCCCAGTGGTCATCCCTCCATGTACTATAGCCAAGAAAGGCCAGATGCCCTGTCTCCAATGTGCAAGGCTTCACCATGGCTGCATTGTTCAGAGCCAAGCAAAATAATGTATGGTGCTAAATGCAACAGGAAGCAAAGTATCCTCCTATCAGATCCTCATACAGCAAAAAATCCCAAAAGTGCACAAATATATTTTTAAACTGTATAAACTGAAAAATGAGGGGAATTGTGAATTAGAATGAGCCAAGACACTGGTTCACAGGACTGACAGGATGGGTAGAAAGCTAGGAAAACATGAGAAAAAACAGAAAAAACATTGTCCTTATTTTTTATAACAGTTGAGAACAGAGGCTCTCTGTATAACAAAGAACTGAAAAACAACTGCCCAGATTATAACTGTATGGTAGAAGAGGGATAACATGATTCATCCTCACTGAGACATTAACTGAAGATACAGTGTCACACATTGTGACATGTGATGACACAGGGAATTGAACAAAAATGGACAAAATTTATGTAATAGTAAAACCACTACAAAATCCAGTGGTGAACAGCAATACTTTATGTTACTATCTGTTTCACTGTCTACCAGGTATTACTGATTAGAATTATGGACTATCAATGATTTGGATTATATTCAAGAATGTAGAAATCTGTGAGGTTTCCTTGAATAATGTGTCAAGTTCTCAGTAGTGTCACTGTTTGTAATTTTGCTCTTCTGATACTATCCATACTGTATATATTTCATTCAGATGCTTTGTCACAACTGGGAATCACTCCCAGAGCACCTATCACTACTGCTTTTTCTCACCGTTATTTTTATTCATATTCATTTTCTTCCCATAATCAGGACTCAAAGCAACTTTCCAATTAAAATAAAGGCAATATAGTAGAACCATACAAAAGATGAACATTAAAATGAAATTAGATTATCAGCAAAACTAAAAACAATTTAAAACATACAATTAAAATGATAAAAATGTTTTAAAACAATTAAAAGAGTACATCACGCTCTTTAAATCCTTGCCTTTTAAAGCCTTCACTTTTCCACAGCACATTATAATAAAGTATTTTCCTGCCAATGAAGGGAAAGTAAGGAGAGAACCATTCTAGATACCTTGGGACAGAAGCTCTAGCCACCAAAAAGTTCCTATCTCACATCCCCGTCAGCCATAGTTGTGAAAGTGAAGTCACTGGGAGAAGGGTCTCTCTTAAGCATCTCAGACCTACCACCTTCACAGGCATAGATGGTAGAGGCATGATACAGGGTCTTCTAAGGACCTAGGCAGGCTCATCTGGAAGATATGATATGTCAGATAGCCCAGAGCTAAGCTGTATAGAGTTTTATAGGACTTTCAATTGTGCCCAGAAACAGATCAGCAGCCAGTGGAGCTGTTGCAGCAAGAGAGTTGTTTGATCCCTGTAACCAGCCTTGGTTAACAATCTGGCTGCTGTTTTTAGAGCCAAGTGAAGTTTCTGAACACTCTTCAAAGGCAGCCCCATGTAGAGTGTGTTACAGTAATACAAATAGGATGTAACTAAAGTATGTGCTGCTCTGGCCACATCAGAGAGCTTGAGGAATGGGCAATTTGTGCGTGTGCGTGTTTGCGTGTGTAGGTTGAGTTATATAGAGCAATTGTTAGAGCAGATAGATAGACAGATATTCACTATATATTCAGATCTTGCCAAAGTAATACTGGAAATGAAAAGCAATGAACGAATATTTCATTGCTGTGGAGGGAAGCCGCAAATAAGACCAGGATACAGAAATGGAGGAAAGGCCACAATTTTATTAAACACACAGCAACAAAGGTAGGGTTGGCCCAAAGCATGAGATTTGGATCTGGAACATCAATCGCCACCCCGGTTGTTCAATGAACCAAAATGCCTGGTCACAACCAGGCTTCAGAATGACATAGGGGCTATGTAAAACACCCTCTCACAGATATGCAACCGGCTGATCGCATGTTCTCAGTTAAGCCCCTAGTCAGCAGGAGGTGCTGCCACGATGTGGCTCCCACAATGGCCACAGCGTATGCCCTCAGTGCTCCCAGGTCCAGAAGGACTCCCGATCCAGTACTATGCAGCCCTGGAAACCATGTCCACCAGATCCATGACCTATGCTACCACCCCAAAAGTTGTGACAAAAGCCCTGAACCCAGGGTGGGAGAGCCAAGCTCAAATGGTGCCGCTTAAGGTTGCCACGTGGCCTTAAATAGGCCTTCTGAGGTGGGAGGGGCTGGCCAGGAGAGGCCCCTCCTCTGAGGCCAGCTGGCCAATTGACTGCCCAGGATTCCAGGGCAGCCCACGGGCAGGGGCCAATTGCCTCTCAGGAAGGCTGGGAAATGGAGTGCCAGCCTGGAGGCAGAAGTCCCTCCCCTTTCGCTCCCACCAGCCAATCATGGGCCCTCCAGCCCTAGCAAGGCATGCTGGGGCAGGGGCGGCCCACCAAGTAGGGAATGTGGTACAGGGCCCCAGCTGCAACTTGGCTGACCTGGTAAGTCGGGCAGCCACTATTATATTACTTTTTAAGGGGGGGGGGGCTGTAACACTTGTGGCTCTTTTTGCCTTGGCTTTAAACCGTGCACTTAAACATGCACTCTGAAGGCCAGGCTCTCAGATCAGAAGCCACAACTACTAATAAAATGTGTCCAGTAACACTTAGTGTATTCCAAAACTTGGCTTTCCTACTGAATCATTTATGTTTGTTTATGCCAGAATACCTAGGCTAGTTAGTATGCTTGAGACAAATTGGCAAGTAAATACCTTTCACAGCCTGCAGCTACCATAAAGGACATAGTTGCCCTAGGTGACTGCCTTGTTTGCCTATTGGACGAATTGCCAAGCCTTGAGGCAGACATATCAAATATATTATTTGTACTGTAATGTATTTGTACATTATTTGTATTGAATTCTACTTGGTGGCCATGGCACAGACCTCTTCTTGTACACCAGCAGCTGATGCAAAATAGATTGAGCCACCCTATTAACACTGCTCATATTTTGAATTTAATTAAAGAGCAATCTTCAGTTGTTTTACCTTATATTTCACTGAATCCTCTTCACTTCTTACTGAGCTTATCCTCAGAGTCATGGTTTCAGGTATTTATCACAAGCATCTGTCTGGCTGCTGCAGGAAACAGATTGTTGGACTTCAACTGAACTCTGGTTTGCTCTAGCAAAGCAGTTATTGTGTGTACAACAACTTGAAATTCATTAGGACCAACATTTACCATACTCAGAAAGAGAAAGCAGCACTTGTTGGGTACCTCCTCATCAATTGAGTCAAAAGGTAACAACTTGTGGAAAAATAATTCTTCCCCTCCTAGCTACTGTGTCTCTGTGTTCAAGGCTGTTTGCAAGGAAAGAGCTACTTTTAACAAGGGACTGAAAAATACGTCTTCTCTAAAGTCAGCATTTGTGGATATGTTGATGTGTGTGTGTGAGTATACACACACACACACACACACACACACACACACACACACCTATGTTGTGTCTACATTCTTTGGCTACATGCAATTAATACTGCTTGCAGCATTTTATTGAAATAATAATCCAAGTTGTACCTGGTTGAAAAATTAATGTTTACTTTCCCTGTATGAACCATGGACTGGAATTAACTCTTACAATTATAACATATAAATATAAATATATCAAAATGAAGGTGGAATTCTTTGTGATTTGACATCATCATGCAGTTCTATTTTCACTTGCTTTCTGCTCTTTGATGCTTATCTCTATATGCATATCTCTAATGGAGGATGCAAAAATACTAAACAGGCTTCGAGGAATGAAAGTACTCTAACATCAAAAACAGATAGGTAAAAATAATTTCAGGCTGGGGGCCTAATGAGGAAAGCACAATGCAAAAAGTATTCAGGTGCTCAGAAGTATAAGTACTGAACTCAACCCATTTCACATAAAAATCCCTCTTCAGGGACATTATATGGCATTATAAACCCAAAGCTACACAAATTGATATGAATACAACTACTATGAATATAGAATGAAAACTACCAAACAAGATATGATTTTATGCTACAGAGAATCATATGATAAATACACCCCCATTTTCATGAATGGAATAAATCAAATAAACTTGTCTCTCTGACACAAACTCACATGAATTCTTGGTCTCTGACTCTGTTGCAAAATGATTGTGGAAGAGCCATACAGTCCCATCTTTTTAGTTGTCTGGTTAAAATTCTGGGATATGAGCTGCCAATGAGGTCAAAAGAAAAGCACCAAGGGGAAATACAGGTGTAGTTCATATCCAGACATTGCCTTTTAAGGGTTTCTAGTGCCCTTCAGTTATTAAAAGACTTCAGGGACTCAGGAAAGCCAGCAAACACGTATAGAATAGATATAGATAAATAATAACTAACATGTTGGGTTTGCCTTTCCCACCCTATTTTTAAGTCCTTGTTTCTCATTACAGGTATATGTTAGTTAACAAAGTAGATGTGTTCTTGGCATTAATTCTTTAACAACAACAACAACAACAACAACAACAAAAGGTCCCAGAAGCAGAAATAGCAGGGAAAGAATAGGAATAGTTTCCTGAACCACAAAAATGAAGACCAGTTGAACATGTTTTAGCAAACCTTTATGCAAAACTAACAATAGGCACATGTGAAATGAAACTTGGTCAGGTAAGGGTGGGAAAAATAAAACACGATTAACTTTCTACAGACCAGCTGAAAGCATCTTCTGAAATGCATTTGAGGCTGAATTATTATTTTTTCTTTCACTAGCCTCCACTTTTCTTATGATTTCCATTTTGGTGGTCAAACCAATAGATGTATGCTTGTTGAACATTCTGGTGAGGAAGGCTTACCTGTTTCCCTATTCTCCCTCTGTTTTGCTATTTATGATTGCTTATGCTGAATTCTGGAAGCAGTGGCGATTTACCTTGCCTGTTGTACGCAGGCATACCCAGCTATATTTAGGATCTGCTAGAGGAGAATCCCATTCTTCCTCACTTATTACATTGTTTACTGCAGACACACTGCTATAAACAGACATCCTCAGTTAGTGTTTCTCCAGCACTCCTTTCTCAACCTCACAGTGCCCACTTTGTAAAAGACTTTGTAAAAAGGAGCTTCTTCGTCAGATAACTGATATATGACAGCATATTGTTGCCTTTTACTTTGGCTCTTCAATTTCAGTAATCATTCAGCCAGCTAAATGTCATCTGTTTCCCATTTTTCTTTGTTGGCCCTGCCATATGACAAGTTGATCCTGAATATGTGTGCAGAATTGCCTAGCATCCTTCCAAGAGCTTGGAAATAACTAGTTACTTTCAATTAATTAGCTACACATAATGAATTCCACTTTCTAGTAACAAAAGTTAGTGGGGTGTGGAACTACAGGCTGATTCTCACTTAACCATTTTATTGTAAAAGATTTTTAAAATACAATTAAAATCAAATGTAATATGAAAGTTTAAAGACTGTATTTTTTTTATCTTGAGACCTATGGAAGAGATTGTATGCTTGGGTTATTGGTTTTGCATGTTTTTCTCATCTTTTTCTTATGTTTCTAGCATACTTTATTAGTCTAGATTATGGTAAGAGTGGTAGAATGGATTCATATCATCCTTGGAGGTCCTTCTATAAAACCCAGAAGTGAAATGAGAGAAGCAACTGTCTGAGTCCAGTAATGAGACAAATCAAGATAGATTGGATATGATCCAAACTGAAGAATTAGGTCATGAATCAGATTTCGGGTCCCATGCATAAACAATATGGGAGCAACAGAAAGAGACACTTAGGGCCCAAACAGACAGGCCAAAATAAAGCTGCTTTGGGTCACTTTGGATGTATGCTATTTAAATGCTGCATGAGTCCTAAGAGATCGGAAGCCATGCCAAAGTCATGCTTCAGTCCTAAGGACTAGAGTGCAGCTTTGGTACAGCTTCTCTTAAGATGTGCATCATTTAAACAGTTTATCTCCAAAGTGACCCGAAGCAGATTTATTTTGGCCTGTCTGTTTGGGCCCATACAAAGGTACCTAAATCATAAAACTGTAAGTGACCTCAGAAGATTGATGGATAACCTTAAAAGTCATCTAATGAGCTTGTTCTATTGTCAGTCAGTACAGGAAACATGCTGCTCTAATAGTTTTGAAAGTGGCCATCACAGTTTTGCTTTAAAGCCTCTGATGAATGAGGCAGTCAGTTCACTGTCAAACAGCCTTTTCTTCCTAATATTTTAACTGACATCACTTTTTTCAAACCTGCTGGTTGGGTCTTATATCTCTGGTGCATCAGAAAACAAATTTACCTCATCAATGTGACAAGACCTTCGGATATCAGAGGGTGGATGTTGTGTCTGCCTCTTGGTCAGTGTATCTTTGGGAGTTAAAAATGAGGGCAGATACATATATACTACATGTTCAATGTTTGTTATTACCATGACCATTTCTCCTTATAGTTATTCTTAACTTTTGTTTTCCCAGAGACAGGACTCAAAGTAGCTGTTACTTAAACAGATCAGTGCACACATATATTCACAGCTCTAAAACAATTAAATTTTCTTTTTAAAAAATTGGGGTGAGGAGAACTTTCCTACACACACACACACACACACACACACACACACAAAAGCAACTCCAAAAGAAAAATATGGGGGGGGACGTTTTGCTTTCCTTAGCTAACAACAAATAAATGAGCATGTGACTGTATAAAGTCTTCTCTTTCTAGCCTCTACCTATCCTCTGAGCAGCCAGATCATGAGGAAAAATGTGGAAAAGGAACATATGGCTTCAGTGACATTAAACACAATCCCTTTTCCCCAAACCCTCCAAAATTTTTATTTTTCAATCATCCTCAAAAGACTTTTGTCATGGATTGGAAATTAGAGCTGTCAAATTGCTTTCCCAACCTTTCCCATCAAACTATAACCATTCCACAATGGAGGAATGAATCTCTTTCCCAGGATCCACACCCCTTTGCTAATATATCCATTACTTCCAAGCACTCTGGAAATATCCATAGACCTTCTGGGTAGCATGGACCATTTTGAAACCTGTTCAGCCTAAAGTGATTTGACTGTACCCTATTGCAGACTGGTCCCAATCTTTTCTGTAATACAGGCTTCAATCACAACTCTAACAATAACCTTGTCAGGCATGAAGCTATAACCTTGTCAAGCCAAAATAATTCTTTAAGGTATGATGCACACTGTATGCCCAAGAAAAATGTTCAAATACATTTTGTTCCTTCTTGTGTTCCTAACAATCTCTTAGTAGCCTCAGGCAGTTTAGGTTCCTGTGTATTGCAGCATTGTACAAACATCAAATTCTTTGCTCTTCATCTGAATCATTATTCTTTAAAAAAAATGAATCAAGCTACCAAATGTCCCTCAACAAAATGGACAGGTGCATGAATTTGATTGTTTTGCAGTGCTAAACATAGTTGTAAGTGTATTTATGACAGCTGCAGCAGTACAGTGTGGAACAGTTTTCTCTTATACTGAAAAGATGTTTTCCGATCCTATAGCTCATTTAGCAAAGGATCCTCTGAATACCTAACTTGCAGCCAGCAACAGAGAGATACTACACAAAATCAACAGCATTTTTGTAGAGAACACTCACCATTTCTTGATTAGTGAGCCAGACTACTAGCCCTGTGCTGAAGGGCAAAGAAACCTCTTGTTTACAGGGCTAAGGCTGTGCTGCAAAATAAATGCCAGATGTAAAGGCTGTGACAATGAGCTCATGAGGATGTCAAGAGATAAGGGTATGGTAATTTCTGCATTATTATTTGTGATGAGTTTCAAAAGACTGCAGGGCTGGAGACTGAGCCATTTTTAGCTGGGTTCAGCAAATCACCTCTGCCCTTGTTTACTGCTATAATTGAGCAAAGAGGGAATAATACAGTATTTCAAGCAATGAGCTGGAATTCATTATAGGAGGCTTAGCTACTGCTGAATGCCAGAAACACAGAGCTGCACAGAAAAGGCCAAACTTCACTTATATCTTTGTAGGGGGCAGGGGAGTCTTCCTGTATCTAAGTGGACTATAATGTTACCACTTTGAAGGCATAATGCTCCAAGGGGAGATTGTTGATTCATGTACAGTTTAGGAGGAACCTTTCATGAGGCTCTGGGTGTTTCTGTCCATGCTTGTGTGCCTGTGAATATTTGCTCAACAGCCTGCAGCTTAGCTGTTGGCTTTTCATCCCCCAGATGGCAGTGCTGGCTTCCAAGATCATAATTCTCAGTGCAGCTCTTGGAGAGAGGAAGCCTGTTAGTCTCTGGCAGCCTTATGTGTCATGTTTCTTCTTTTCAGAGGAAATATAGTACAATTCACATGTAACAAGACTTGTGTAATCAGGAACAAGGAGCATACTCCAAGGCTAACACAGCAGTTACCTCCCTATGTGGGCATGCATGAAATCAATAGCAGACAGATCAGATGCTAGGATTTACATTTACAGTAGTTTTATTTTGCTTAGAATAGCATTATTCCCTATATCTAACAAGCCAAATGATCTTTCCCCCTCTTACCTCCACCACTCCTTTTGGCTCCAGGACTGATATGCAGAGGCAAGGAAACATTTTACATTCTCTCTTATTAACTAGTCTCTGTTGAAGATTTGATTCAGATGTAATCTAGAATAAAGACTCTATTGCTGTTGTAGAAATGGGCCAGAATAGGAATAGCTATTTGGCTGGATTATAACCACCACAGTTCTCCAGCCAGAATCGACAGAGTACTGCAAATGCCAGCGTTCACTGGAGGCTACTTTGTGTTTGGATGCATATCTCCAGAGACTCTAATCTGCAGTGTTCTGGGTCATTGCCAGCGTCAGGACAGGCTCTTCCTGCATTTTGTTCATGTATGTGCCTTAAAGTCACCTGTCAACTTATAGTGAACCCATCAGTTTGATAGGATTTTCTTAGGCAAGGAATACTCAAAAGTAGTTTTCCCCAATTTCTTCCTCTGAAATACCTGGTATTTGTTGGTACTTTCCCATATCTGACCCTGTTTAGCTTTGAAGATCAGACAGGATTCCTCCCAGCATTATCTTTTAATGAAATAATTTGATTAAAAATAAAGCAAAATGGCACAACTTTTGTTTAAATAAAATGACAAATGTTTCTGACTCAGAAGACAATGTTGCATGTACATGGAGTAGTTGGAGATAACCACTAAAGGCTTTAAAATTAGGAAATAATAATTAATGATAAAGCAATGGCATTGGAAGGAGGAAGTCTGGAAATGTTATTTTTGGACTACCACTTTTTGAATTCCCTAGCCAGCATGGCCAAAAAGGTAACTTTTACAAACAGTGGTTTGTACATACACTCAGGGAGAGACACACATGTACACATGCTGATTGTTTTATGCTATATAACTATAATCTATCATTCTAATTTGACTGCCATGATTCCAATCAATGAAATCCTAGGATTTTCCATTTAGGAAAGTATATCTAGAATTCTCAGGAAAAGGTGAATATGTTTTCCTAAAATTAACATAGTTTCCCTGTCACAATGGAATTTATGGGTCAGAGATATGTACTTCAGCAATCAGACTTGCAAATTAAACCTGTTTACCTTTCAATGACCTATCCAAAACAAAAACATGCTAAAGATAACATATGAAGTTGAGGGCAATAATGTGCTATGACAAACCGATATATTTCACTACTTGAGGCAGCACCTCTTCTAAGTGTATGTTAAGCATATCTAGTTTACCCCTGTGTTTCATGATCTCCTCTAGTACCTTCTCTCATTAATCAGCCCTTCCTTCACTGTCATCTATGGGATCTCTTCTGTAGCAAAAAAAAATTTGGCATTTTATCTCCTATTCAACTCATCTACATCCAATATCTCTATTGTTCCCAAAAGCCATTCTCCATGTATTTCTACCTATATGCTTCACAGCTGCAGAATCCAGAAACAAACAGCTAAAAAAAGTCACCACATACTATTTCTATTCTCTCCTAACTAGAGGATAGCATACAGATCACAATTTCCCTCCTGCCTCCATTTCTTGATAGGATTTCAGCCCTTCAGCTAACTCACAAGCCCATGACCTACTCATCACTCCAGTTCAAAAATAGCATGAAGAATAAATATATTTGTTCATAAAAAGCAAATCAGGAATTGTATTTTCAGAATGCTGTGGAAAGTGTTGCTGTCCTTCTTTAATAGTTTCTGGGTATAGCAAATTGCCTTTTTAGCCAAATACACTTAGTCACTGTAGACATATTAGTAAAGATGAAAAATAAATCCTTGGGTGTGAATAATATGAACGAGCAGGTCTTAATTGAATCTTTAAATTACCCCATTTTTTTCCCAGGAAGCAAATTTTACCTGTAATAGTAAAGAAAAAGGAGAAAGAACTCAACCATCTACAAGACACAGCTGCTTGTCCCTGGTATCTGATTTCAGCTGTCACCAGCTTACCTGAAATGATTATATAGGAAGCCAAGCTTATCAACTCCAGCTTCCCATTTCTGGCGATTATAGCAACATGAATGTCTAATCTTCTTTGCCTACAAAATACAGCAGGAGGGGGAAAAGAAAACAGCTTTGGCATTTAATGCTACCCACTCCGTTCTGTTATATGAAAAAGGGACAAAAGAGATTAAAAATAATTTTTATGGATTCAGAGTAGGGATGTACAACCTCACTGATTTTCTCTGTTCCCTAACAGTATTCCCATTCCAAGTGCACCCCACACTGTATCACAGAGAGAGAGAGAGAAAAAGAGAGATCCACACATATATTCATGCACATTTTTGTATGCGTTTTCTATTGCATGCATTGTGTACACATTTCCACTGATTAAAGTGTGTTTCTGTCCATTTTTGAATTCTAGCCATGTTGATAGTATTTTGCAAATATGCACATGGTGTCATGTATATTTTCCCCATCTGAAATACATCATAAGTCTTAGCTCTGTAGGGAATTTGGAGCCAAAATATTTTCCATTCCTTTGGCCGTCTCATAAAGTACAAAATGGGAATTTCGGGCTCAAAATGCAAACTCTGTAAATTTGTTGTGTATCCTCTAATTCTGAGTCTTACATATTAAGCATGGCACACAGTTGCACTTGCTGCAAAGCAAAATTAAACTATATCTAAAGGAATACAACAGAGCTTTGGTGAATTACTGTTTAGCAGAAAAACCTGGCTGGCAATGGTGAGCCATCATGCTGAACATAGGCTGACAACCATGTACTGTTGCTTGCCAGTTGCTTGACAATTAATGGCTGCAGTCTCAGCCAGGCAGCAAAACATGGGCTTATCAAATCCTTGGTAATCACATGTCACTTGTTACATGCCATATGTTAGTTCTTTGATTGTAGTCAGGATCTGTCCTGCTGTCCTTAACAGGAGAGATCAGGAGAAATCAGAGGCTCCACAAAAATTTGCTAGAAAAGGGTCAGTTGGAAGGGTTTTGTCCCAGTGTTCAAATTATTTGTGCAAGAGAAATTTGTCCTTGGGCCTCTGAGTAATAATGTGTCATTGTTTCATAGTCTTTCCTTGACCATTGTGACCACAGGCAGCAATTCACCAAGCTGAGTCCTGTCAACTTTACCACAGATGGCAAACCATCACAGTCTGCTATCTGAATGTAATCAAAACATAAGAGTTGTAATGTGTAATGTGTAATGTATATTTGTTTTTTGTGTACTGAAAGTAAGTATTTATGTGTTTTATTAATTAATAAACTTTATTTAAAAAAACATAAGGGTTGTCAGATTTGATCACACCAAATTCCTAACTAGTCCAGCATTCTGATCTCAGGGTGACCAATCAGATGCTTATGGGAAGCTCATAAGCATGTTAGAATAGCATCCTCCCACTCATGCCCCAGCAACTGTTATTCAGATGAGATATATTATCACAGGAGGCTTCTCTTGCAGGACTACAGCAAGATAACAATGTTATTGAGTAGTATTCGTCATGCAACATTGTCTTTGGTCAAAAACACACTGCACAAATAACCCAGTTTGAGACTGCTTTTAGTGTCCTGGCTCAGTGCTAGGGAATCCTGGGAATTGTAGTTTAATGTGGCACCAGAGCTCTCTGACAAAGAAGGCTGAATGTCTCACAAAATTATAGTTCCCAGAATTCCCTAGCATTTAGCCAGGGCAATCAAAGTGCTCTCCAACTGGATTATTTCTGCAGTGTGTTTCAGATCTTCATCTGCTTGCTAGCACACACATTAGACATTTCTGAAGTGCACCTTGTCATTGATTCATCAATGGCTTCATATAGTACTGCTATACAAGTAGTCCCCATTGTGTGATAGTGTCTTCCACTTCCTAAGAGGGCATAAGGGAGTGGGCTTCTCCTCCTCTTCCTGCCCTCCCCACTATTCCCAAGCAAACCCAGCAGTGCCTTCCTCATCCTCCTCTGCTGTCATCCACCACCCTCTTTGCAACCCTATCTTGCCTTCCTCCCTCTGCCACCCAATCTCTCTTCCCCCAAGACTGCATATCATAAGTAACAGGGAGGAAGTGGGACAGTAGGGATAATAGTGCAGTATACAGTGCAGCACCGTAATGGTACTAAAGCAGCACTGCAAAAATGTTGCTTCAATACCAATATGTTTCCAAGTGTTTCAAAAACATGATTGCTGCACTGTAGAAGTCTCTTTAGATAATGACTGATACTGGGTAATGTAGAGCCATAATGAATAGCAGCTGTTAGCAGTCATATCACAAGATTGTCTAATCCCTGTGTAAAACCATCCAGGTTGGTGGTCATCATTACACCGAAAATGCCATAGCTTAACTGGATAGACAAAACATTAGACATGGTTCAATAGATGGGTATGTGGATTTGTAGACCTGGTGCAGCAGCCTATGCTCCTGTTTATCAGATAACTGGAATCAGTGGAGGTGAATCTGAGCTGCTTTTTAACCAGCATGCATAGTAGGTAACCCTTAAAGCTGCATATGGACCAAAGCTGATATGTGAATAAAAAGCTGTTTTAGAGCAAATCAGTTAATTGATCTATCTAGTTCAGTATTGTTTACAGCAGAGGAAGGTAAACTAGTACCTTCTATACACTTTGGACAACAATATGGAGCCCTGGTGGCGCAGTGGGTAAATGCCTGTACTGCAGCCATTCACTCGAAACCACAAGGTTGCGAGTTCAAGACCAGCAAAAAAGGGCCCAAGCTTGACTCAGGCTTGCATCCTTCCGAGGTCGCTAAAATAAGTACCCAGACTGTTGGGGGCAAATTAGCTTACTTGCTAATTAGCTTACTTGCTGTTCACTGCTATGATCTTTGGAATAGCGGTATATAAATAAAATAAATTATTATTATTATTAACAGTATCCATCATCCCCAGCCAGTATGGCCAAACTTTCACTTTGTTCATGGAAAAGCAATGTGTTAAAAATTAGAGACCCTTCCACCCATGGATAGTCTTCACATGGGCAAGAATCCAGATTTTCCCATGTCCTTGCTCATATGGAGAATGTCCACAAGCAGAATGTTCTCTCCTTTTCAGATGTGCTATTTCTATGAAAGCACAACAGTAACAGAGAGGTATTACTAGCTCCCCTCCTCATGTTTTAAAATGACATGTTTCAGGAACACCTGAGTAGGGATAACGGTGGTCTATAAAGTTTCTTGTTCTGAGAAGTGACTGAAAATATGAATACTACGCATATATTTGACTTACTAGTGTAAAATAAACTGCTAATATATAAAACTGCTAATCCATAATAAAGATTATGTGTCTGTGTGAAAAACTGTATCCAATATAGCCCCAAGACCATGAAACAAGGATGCTTGAAACAAGGAGCAAAGTTTGGCAATGTTACTTTCTTTGAGTACAACTCACAAAGTCTGCCAGCAGGGGATTCTGTGTGTTATAGTATTAAAATGTAATCATTACAAACACTGTCTAGTGTTTGTAATCAACATTTGTTGTTTTTAAAATTGACTCATTAATTTTCAGTTAGTTAAAATCCATCTTTAGCCTGCACCAGCTTTTTTAGTTACTAGGTGGCAGGTTTTTTTAACCTTCTCTAATGGAAAGAGATGAAACTGCTGGCAGGCCTGGAATATTAATTGCCCTGGAATGTCCCTGGCAACTTCATATAGTGTTCCCCACTGCAGGGCTCATGAAGTCCTTCAAAAGTTAAGAGACAGAGATGAAGTGGAGGAAGGAGACTACCTACTTGGTTGGGGAAGGGATGCAGGGAGATCTGAGGGAAAGAGAAGAGGGCAGAAGAGGAAGAAAATAGCCCCATGTAGTGTTTCCCACTTCAGGGCTCATGAGGTTCTTCAACAGTTGAGAGAGAGATAAGGGGGAGTGAGACTACCTACCTGGTTCAGGAAGAAGAGCAGAGTGAGCTAAGGACAAGAAAGGAGGTAGGGGCAGAAGGGAAAGAGAATAATGAAAGAGAAAGAAGAAGAAGAAGTGAAGAAAACACTATGGTGAGTTGAGTGTGGGGACTATGCAGTTTCTTGCACAATTGATATGTCTTGTAGTTGAAAATAAAGGAAAACAGTTCTTCTGGTTACTGGAAATTGGTAAACAGTCTACTTTGAGGTACAAAATTATAGCTTTAATTTGAAAGTTAATTTAAGAACACATAGGGAAACTATTTTTGCCAACTGCTGGCAACTGCTTTACTTGATATACACAGCATCTTAATATTTGCATATGATTTCATACCAAGGGCAGGCTTTGACAGGTGGTTGTTTTTTTCCAGTCATGATGCAATGAGAATCAGGCAGAACTAGTTAGCCAGAAGGAGCCCTACTGTCAGACATCCTGTAGGGGTGGCCCATGTCTTATCTGGCTCACTGCAGGTTGCTTCGCCATGCTTAAGGGAACTGCTAATGATATTAAGAGAAGCTCTCGACTGGCCCAAACACTGCATTATGGGACAACCTGACTGGCTCTCCTTAATTAGCAGCCAGGCTATTGACAAGCCTAGGACCCTGGAGACAGTTGATTAGGAAAGCCTCTCTCTCTCTCTTTTTTAAGCTCCATCTCTAACAGAAGGCTAAGAATAGTGAACTAGCACTTTTTACGAAGATGACTAAGAAGATGCATTTGCTGCAGCAAATAAACAAGAAGGAGACGTGAAATACCTTTCATCAGAAAAACAGGTAATCAAGACAAGGATTAATCTATTTTGGGGCATAGCAAAGCGAAAGTTACAGACCACTACCTGCAATCAGTGTTGGGCTATGTTATGTTGCTTCCTGGGGCATAAAAACAGATGGTAATGCACCCCTGAACCTTTCCCCCAGTCAAGCCGAAGCTTGCCAACTTATTTTCATGCATGGGACAAAAAATCCCATAAACACCTCTCTTTATCCCTGGTGAAGGATTTTAATGCAACAATATTAACCACTTTTGTTTTTTAAAAGCTAACAATTTGTCATCTTTTGATGACACCCAAAATTTGCAGCCCAACAAAATTGCCTGATTCTGCTTAATAGTAGAGCCAGGCCTACATATCTGTCCAAGCTAAGACTACTCCAATGTAGTTCCAATGATCTACAATATATTCAGGAAAACACACTTCACTTTGTCAGGCCTTAATGGTGGGGCAGTGCTTGCTTAAAATTAGGTATATGGAACCAATGTGTTCCTGGGCTTTACTTCTTTAAGAGAACCTTTGGTACCAGAGGTAAAAACATGAAAATAATTAGTTTAGGTTGCTATGCCACAAAACAACAACAGCAACAAAAAAACAGAAGTTCAACATATTTCAGCAAGCGTTTTATTCAAAAGTACCATTATGCACATGTGAAATGAAATAGCCAGGCCAGGTAACCATTGCATAAGTAAAGGGAAATATTCTGAATTTTGTAGAGACTCCTTGAACGTTTCTTCTAAAATGCATCCTAAGAAGATTTTTTTTTTCTTTTCAGCAGGCTCCATTTTTCTACAATTTCCATTTTTGTGTCAAGAGGTATTTGTTGTTGTTGTTAGCTGCCCTCAGGTCGTTTCCAACTTGTGGTGGCCCCATGGATGAGACATCTCCAAGAATCCCTATCCTCTGCTGCCCTGCCTAGATTTTGCAGGCCCTTGCCCACAACCCCGCTGATTGAGTCTATCCATCTGGTTTGTCGTCTTCCTCTCTTTCTTTTACCCTCCACCTTTCCTTGCATTATTGTTTTTTCTAGTGATCTATCCCTTGTCATTATGTGGCCAAAGTATGATAGTCTCAACTTGATAATTTTTGCTTCCAAGGAGAGTCCTGCTCTGATCAGTTCAAGAATCCACTTGTTTGTTTTCTTGGCTGTCCATGGTATGCTAAGTAGTCTTCTCCAGCACCACATTTCAAATGAGTTGATTTTCTTTCTGTCTGCTTCCTACACTATCTACCTTTCACATCCATACATGGTAATTGGCAATACAATGGGCCTGAACGATTCTGACTTTAGTGCTCAGTTGTATGTCTTTGGTCTTCAGGATCTTTTCCAGTTCTTTCATAGCTGCCTTTCCATTCCTAGTCTTCTTATTTCTTGACTGCGTCTCCATTCTAGTTAATGTTTGATCCTAGATATGGGAACTCTTTACTATTTCCTTATTGTGTAGATTGAATTTGTGTGGTTTCTCCCCCCCCCCCCCCCCCCAGTTGTTGGTTGTTGAGATGTCTTACCTAAAGGGTTTTCTTGGTGAAATGGTCTCGCAAAGAGGGGTACCTTTTGCCTCCTTTCGCACAGTGATGACACTACTGTTCTCTGTGAGAATTGACTTCAGTGTCACCCACCACTACTGCTGAAGCCCACTAGCTGTTCCTATATTTTATGCCTGTTATTCCCTACTTCCCTCCCTCAATTCTCTTTTCCCCTTTCTTTTACACTCCTTGATGTTTTCCCTCTGTTAATTCCCTTTTCCTTTTTTTTTTTTTTACATTCCTGGATATTTTTGCCACTCTCCTCTCCTTCTCCTTCTCCTCCCACTTTGTTCCCATTGGCAGCATCAGTAGCCTTCTGGTCTTCTTGTTAGGGAGAGCTCACAGGGGAGGGGAGCCTCTGATGCACCTGGTATCATGGACCCAATTGGTCTTATGGAGGAGGGGAAGCTCTGATGTACCTCATCTCCCAAGCTTGCTTCTTTGTCTCTCTGAATGGCAGTACACTTCTGGCAAACCGTATACAAATATGCTTTCTTCAGTATGCCATGGTGTCTGGTTAAACAGACTAATCTGCTTTCTCCTTTATTTCTTGTTCTTCACACATGCTCAGTAAGTGAATCTAGATGCAGCTGTTCATCTTTCCTGTTGTATGTAGTATGTACTACAGTAGGATCACCTAGAATACAATCACATTATTTCCCAGTTCAAGCTTTATTGCATTGTTTACTGCAAACACAATGCTTCAACCAGAAAAGCTGTCTTTCTCTAGTCCTTCTTCATCATCCTGACAATGCTGCCAAACAGCATTAGCAACAACAACAACAACAACAACGGAAAAATAAACTTCTGGCTAGTAAGGAGACAAGGAAAAAGAGAGGGGGCTGGGCGTGGCTGGGTTCCTGTAACAACACTTTGAAAAAGAAGCTTCTTTATCACAGGCTTTGTTAACTGACATATTCCTGCATAATATAGGCGCATTACAGACCGCCCGATTGAGACGGCCTGTAATTGGCCCTTTCCCCGCCAGATCGGGGCCTCAGCTGCCACAGCGGCAGCCTCTGAGGCCCCGATCTGCCGCTTTCCAGGCTGCGGGGAAGCGGCAAAAGGCCGCTTCTCTGCAGTATGGAAAGGAGTGTCCTTGGGGCTTCGTGCCCCAAGGACACTTGACAGTGGCAGGGAGGAAGAGAAAGGGGCCACGACCCCTTTCTCATTTGCGTTGCTGGCGCAGCCGTGTAGAGGCTGAGCCAGCGACGCAAATCATGGAAGGAGCTCCGAGGGCCACCGAAAGTGCGCCCCAGGCGCCCTCGCACAGTGCGAGGACGTCACTTCCGCGCCGCCTCATTTGGAGGCGGCACGGTCGTGACGTAGTCATGGCAGCGCCCGTGTGCATAGGGCACTGCCATTTTAGACGCGCTCCGCGCGTATTAGGATTAGGAGCATCAAGACATGCATACTTTATGCCCGTTTGTAATGGGCCATAGCTACTAACAAGCTACAACAAAGAGCCAGAAACCCAAAGGATAGAAACTATTAGACAGAGCTAGGGGTAATAGTCAGTAGGCTTAACAAGTCTTGTCAGCTTCTCTGTCACATCACAAATCTTTGCCCCAGGGAGAGAACACACCTCCTGAGACATCTTGTCAGGCCCACACACTACTGATTCTGTTCCCTTCAGCAAGGAATCCCCCACTACCACTACCTGGCGCCTCCAAGACTTAGCAGCAGCCATTCCCTATGCTGATTCTACAGGAATCTCCTGCACTTTTTCTGAGAACTGTCACTGCTGCTTTCCCTCATCATCCCTGATAAGAGAGAGAGCTTCAAATCAACTCTGTAGCTGCAAGCTCCCAGAATGATCCCTGGTGTTCCTAGTTCTATGTGTGACATTCCTGTCTTGTTCCTGTGTATGTGAAGTGTCCTCCTCCCCAGAAACTTCCTCTGTGTGTTCCTCAACCAGGACAATCCATTCTGTTCTGTCCAGGAAAACTTCTTGCTCCCTAATATGCAGAAGTGTAGATACCCGGTCCTCCAGTTGCTGGACCTTCTCTTCCAACAGGGCTACCAACTTGCACTTGGTGCAGGTGAAATTCCCCATATCCATAGGCAAAAAGACAAACATCCCACAAGTGTTGCAGGTGACTGCAGCACCACCTCACTGTCCATCCTCAGAAGTCTTAAAGAGGCATGAAAACAGGACTGTGAGCTTCTCCCTGAAAAACTGCCTATTAAACAGCCAGGTAAAAGATCCCTGTTGGTCTGGCTTGTTCCTCCAACTCTGTGACTGAGTTCAAGAGACAGGGTGAATCACCATATTCCTGGCTACTAGCTCCTTCCCAATGCAAATCTCTGACTCACTTCTTCTGCAAAAACCCATCACAACCCCTTTAAAGAAGTACAACAGGTTAAAAGTAAAAGAGAAGTCCTGAAACAAAGCACCCTCTGCTCTCAAAGTGTGCATCTGGCAGGAGTTATAAATGCTAGACCCCACAGGGAAACACATTCACAAAGCTTTGGTTAAAGAACTCACCTAGTCAAAATGGCTGCTGAGACACCTCTCTCCCTCTTCTCCCTAGCAAGGACTGGGCCTGCGATCCTCTGACAGGAGTTATAAAGGCTAGGCTGCTAGACCCTCTCCAGTGACTCACAGAAGCCCCACCCCCTCAGGAAAACACAGAATTCTCTGCCATCCCACTTTTAAAGCTGCTTTGAAATGTCCCCATTTCTTTCTCCTCTTCCTGCTTTTCCCTTCCTCAGCTCACTTCAGTTGTAGAAGATTATCACACAGGGATGGGATAAGGACAGGATTGCTCCCCTGTCCTTATCTTTTCTTTGGACCTTATCACACATGGGGGGGGGGGTTTGCAGCTCAGATCCGCAGTCACTCCTGTTCTAGCAATGCAAAGCGTGATGCTTTTCCACACCAGATCTAGAGTCACTCCTCTCTAGCAATGCGGATTGAGGTTAAAACGTCATGTTTTTCCACATCTGAGGGCCTTTCTGTTGTCTTTCTGAAGTGAGGGGCAAGCGTAGTCAGGTCGATTCCAAGCAAGTCACGTGATGCGGACTCAAGCAAAGGGGAGTGAGAGCACATTGTATTACCACACCAGAGCATACTTTGAGGGTTCAACGATTTGAATCGGCACCCTTGGGCATGCTCAGTGGGGGTCTGGACACTGTCCTCCTTTCCTGCCCCCTCCTTAGCTGTCATCCTTCATTGGGGTCTAGGAGAAGGCAGGGGATGATGGGTTAGCTTGCTGGGGGTCCCTGGGGCCAGGATCGGGATGCAGGAGCAGTCAGGGGATGATAGGATAGCTCGCTGGGGGTCCCTGGGGCCAGGATCCGGATGCAGGAGCAGTCAGGGGATGATGGGATTGGTGGGAGGCTGAAGGAGGGGAGCAGATCAGGGTCTAGGAGAAGGCAGGGGATGATGGGATTGGTGACAGGCTGAAGGAGGGGAGCAGATCAGGGTCTAGGAGAAGGCAGGGGATGATGGGATCGGCTGGTTGGCAGAGAGGAGGAGATGGCATGAAGGAGGAGGAGGGGAATGATTGAGCAGGACGCAGGGGCCAAGAGGGGTGGCATCGGAGTGCTTTTTCACACCAAGCCAAATCGCAGTGCAATCGAAGTTAGCCTGGATGCGAATTCTCTGAAGTCACTTTCCCCCCATTTTTACCAAAATGAGGGGTGACTTCAGAAATGCTGCTGAAGCCATTTGCAAGGGGCTCCCATAGAAATCAATGGTGTCTGATAAAACAGTCACTTTCTGAGGTGAAACCACATTGTTGGAAGTGCAATCACTTCGGAAGTGAGCTGGAACTGAGCCACACCACCAAAAAGCTCTGTGTGATATACTCCTCCGACTGCAATCCCACGAAAGGCTTTCAGATTGCAGTGCTATTGTCCTATCATTGAAGTGGCATTGCATTGATGCGAACCCCCAATAATGCAAAATGCTGAGCAATGCTGCTTCACTGATGGGAAAATGACAGGATCTGTGTGACATTGTTGAAATCCTTTCACGTGATTATGGTCAATCGCACTTTCTGGATGGGATAATGTCTGGATAACCGCGATGTCATATGAAAATTTTCTCACGGTCATGCTATGCGAATGGGAAAAGGACATTTTGTCCCCTGTCTAATAATCTCCATAGTTAGCACCCAATAAACTCAGCAGCAGAAAGACAAGAGGTGTAATCTTGCCCTTCCTAGTAGGTGCATAGAAATGCAAACTGCTGCAGTCTCTTCTAGCTTGTGTTTTTTTTTTCCCCTCCTTAAAAACTTTAGCTGTCTTGGCTACTTTCTGATGTTGCTTGACCATATGTGTCCCAGTTTTCATGTGCAAAATATTGGAGTGTATGTACTACAACTCCCACAATCCCCTAGTGAGCATGTCATGCTAGTAACATAAAAATTCAAAACTATAATGTCTTCAGCTGGTACAAAGAGCTGCAGCCAGATTGTTAGCTGGAGTTGGTTCCAATGATCATACAATGCTACCGATCTTTTTCCAGGCACAATTCAAAGTTCTGGTTATGACCCATAAAGCACTATAAAGCTTAGATCACAGCTGATATATCTCCTCATATATACCTATCTGGATCATGAAATCCTCAGGAGAAGCATCTGTGCTGAAATGACAAAACTGAGTAATAAAAATACCACAGACCGATCTTAATACTTTAAAAGGGGCAAAACAACAAAATCTGTTAAAAAGTACTCAAGGCAGCTTATTTCTTAAAAGACTGAGGGGATATTTTAAAGAGGTTTTGCCTGTCATTAAAGAATATAAAGTAGATGCCTAATTGGTTTGTCCAAGGAAGAAAACCCAAAAAGAAGGTGCTTTCTCTATCAGACAGCCAATACATCTGACTTGGTGGTGATAGCCTAGTAGTAGTTTCACAGTGGTTTCAGAAAGGGACCCATGTCATCTAGCTATCTGATAATATATGTATTTTGATCTTGGAAAGCAGATCATAGTTCAAGTTGAACCCAATGGTTAGTTGTTCTCTCCTGCCCGCAGATACTAAATCAAGATTACACTGACAAAAAGTGAAATTCTTGATCAAGACACTTGTGTTTTTAATTAACAGTGAAATATAAGAGGGTTTTTTAAGCTAATACAATAGGAAAACAAAAAAGAAAGAAAGGAAGGAAGGAAAATGAAAAGAAACAAAGCTAATAAAGAACAAAGAATGATCATTGAAGCATAGGTTGGTGTCACAATCCATATTTTCCGCAAAACAAACAACCCCCCAATGTCTATAAAGAAATGTTTACAATGAATAAACATTCAAATGTAGATAAGGAAGTGAGGTTTTTAAATTATCAAACAATAGATAGTTTCTCTTCAACCTCAAAATTTAAGCCTCCTGAAAACTATTAGGGCAGTTTGGTTCCAGTCCAAACAGCTTCCCAACTCTGTGGCATATGTTAATTTTCATTCCAAAATCTGTTAAGAAAGCCTGTCAAGGGATCTCCTGTGTCGAATCCAGTTTGGCCCAAAGGGATCCAGGGAAATGTAAGGATGGGTTACAACAAGCTAGATTTTATAAAGCAAAGGAAACCTTACAGATTTACCATTAAAGAGACAGAGATTCTGGAAATTGGCTCACTCTTCGCCTGATGTATTGCTTTGCATTTTATTGTACTAATCTATTCATCAAACAGTTCACATCTTGCTGTGCAATAACTCTGCCAAAAACAGAACAATCAGCAAGATGTTAGATTTTTGCATTAGAATGATAAGAATTCCAGCTTTTCTAAACGTTTCAACAATGCTGGCTGCCAGGGGGGAAATGATCAGAATTCTGATAAACTATAGCTTTGCTTCTTTTAATCAAGTAAGTCATGCCCCAATGGTGGGCGAGTCATTTTTAGGAACATTTTATTATAGGTTTTTGCATGTGCAAGTTGGTACTCCTTTCAGTAACAACAGTGATAATACATATTGCAATACACAAGAGACCTCAAGGTGGTTTTTGCTCCCTTGATTAACATGGATAGCTTCTTTGAATAAGAATTTTCTTTGAGATTTGCTATTATATTTTCAAACTTTTTTTCTATATCATGTTCAATATACCTTTAACTGAATTTAAAAAATCTTCTTGTATCACATATACTATTGGAAATCTATTGTGGATGGATATTTAGTCACATTTGTTTCCAGCCTATTGCCTGTGTTATATGTGAATATCTATCATAAATTCCATTTTAAGGATGATATTCTCAAAGGGCTTAAGTACCCTAAAGGCACAGATCCTATCTGATCTTGGAAACTAAACAGTCAGCTTGGATTAGTTCTTGGATGGGAGACCACCAAGAAATACCAGGTACTGTAAACTGTATTTCAGGTGAAGTAACTGGCAAAGCCATCTCTGAGTATTTCCTGCCCAAGAAAACCCTATGAAATTCATGGGGTTACCATAAATCAACAGGCAACTTGAAAGCATACACACGCACATACACCATTCCCACCCAATGCATTCAGCTTGGAGGTATCTCAACAATTATTGCTTTTTTCTTCTGTCTACATTGTTCTCTGCTGTGGTGTAGTTGAACTAGGTTTTATAGTATATAGGTGTTTGTGGGCAGGGCAGGCGTTCCCGGCTGCATTCTCCTCACAACGAGGAAACTAAGTCCACGTGCGCAACAAACTTACTCCACTCACGTGTGCTGCAACAAAATTTAATGCACCTTTAACTTCCCACTTCCCTGGTCTTGTGACCAACACAACAGCAGCCAACCGGCCAAATAAAGAGTCCTTCCACCGTTCCACTCAACTCATTTAACCAGTCCCGCTGGCCCTGGCCCAGGGCTACTTGAGTCCTGCCCCCGTCAACCTCCTGAATGTTTTTCCAGGGGTTCCCAGTCGGCCTTTTCCCGCTGCGATGGCGGAGGACCACACTCCCACTTTTCCCCCTTAGAGTCCCACCATTCGTCTTCCAAATCCCAGGATGGCGACCTTCCCCAATCCTCGTCGTCGGAGTAGGTAAATTCACCCTCCGTGCGTGGGTTCTGCAACTTTACTTCCTGGTGGGGACCTCGTCTCCGGAAGCTAGGACGGGTCTGCAAGGAGACTGGGATTCCTGCTCTCCCAGGGCTTCTCTCCACCTGCACTATCCCTTGCTCGTCCACAGCTCCGCGTCCTCCTCGACGTCTCCCTCCCTCGCGCACCACCGGACCCTCCTCCTTTATTCCTGTTCCTGGACTCCTCCCTCCTCTCTTGCTAGCCCCGCCCTGGGGTCCGTTTTTCCTCCTCCTTCTCCATCTGCCATCGCCTCTATAATGGCCAGTCTTTCCACCTGATGAAGGCTTTGCCTCCTCCTCCTCCCAGCCTGGTCCCACTTCAGCCCTCCCAGCTCTCTCTGCCGCTCTGGTCACCTCATTACACACCCCCCCCCCCTAAGAGAGATGATGGTCGAGAAGTGTCCAGGTGGCCTGTCGGGAGAAAAAATCAGCGTAGTAGCAATGTTCCTTGTCTATTTTACTGTGAAAGCATAAGGATGTAAGGCTAATACCACCTAGTAATACGTGGATTAGTGTCCTTCATGGAGGGCTAACCAGTAAACGGGATGATCTGTTACAGTTGAAAGGGGCTCCCCATAAAATAACGTAGCGGAGTAACGCCCACTGATGCCAGCGCTTCTCTTTCTATGGCCGCATATTTTTGTTCGCTGGTTTCATGTCTTGCTAATAAGGACAGGAATGTTCTCCATCCTCCCTCTGCTGGACAACACTGCTCCCATCCCCACTCGGAGGCATCTGTCTGTAGAAGAAAAGGCTTAGAGAATCGGGAGCTCTAATACAGGAAACTACATAACTGGGCGTTTCAATGTTTCAAAGGCCTCCTGCTCTACACTACCCCACCTAACCCTCCTGGCTCCCCTCCTGGTTTTAAGTTGGACAAGGGGCGTCAGATATGCGAGTGAGGGAAATCGTCTATATTATCCCAGCCAGCCCCAAAAATTGTCGAACCTGCTTCTTTGTCGGTGGGATTCCCCATTCCTGGACGTTTTTCCACCTTGTCTTGCAGGGGTTTAATCCAGCCTTGGCCTACTCGATGTCCCAGTATGTTTTACTTCTTGACAGCTATAGCGCACTTTTAGGTTAGCTGCAGTCCCGCCCTTTGTAAGGCCCCCTAGTAATTCCCTAAAGAACTAGGTTTTTCGCCCAAGAGTCACTAAAAAATAATAATGTAATCTATATAGGCAGCTGCACAGTAGGACAAGTCCTGACAAACTTTATCCATCAATCGTTGAAAGGTAGCTGCGGCTCCATGGAAGCCAAAGGCATCCTAGTGAATTGAAACAACCCTTTTGGAGTAGCAAATGCGCAGTCTTCTCCCTATCCTCTGGTCATATAATATTGCCATATCCCTTAGTGAGGTCAAGGAGGAAATACTTAGCTTGCCACAAGCGTTCTAGTAAATTTGTGGGCCCCTGGCATGGGGTAAGCATCGAACTCTTGAGACCCTATTTCACCTGCCTGAAGTCCACACAAACCTAACGGACCCATCCAGGCTTCGGTACCATTACCGGTAAACTACGCCACGGACTCCTTGAAGGCTCTAGCACTCCTAGTTTAACATTGCTTCCCCTCCTTGTTAAAAGTTGTGTACCCGCCAAGGCCAGGGCGTAAGGGTAGCTACCACTGTCCTAGGCTCAGTATGAATGGGCATGTTGATCACCCGGTACACCCAGGTTCTCCTTTAAAGACTCCTTTAAACCGATTTGTTAAATCTCTCCACTTGTTGTTGTTGCCCTTCCGACAATGGAGACAAGATGGGAATATCCCCTGTCCCAAAAAGTCCTCCGCCTGAGGCCCCTACTAGCCATTCGTCCGCTTCTTCGATTCCGTCTCGGCCTCTCCGAACAATGCCTCCTGAACCCTCCATGCCTTCCAGGAGATTAATATGAAAAATTCTAGTTTTAGGTGGGGTCTCCTCCCATCCTTACCCTAAATCTACAGGGCCTATCCTCCTAACCACTTTCAAAAGCCCTGCCACTTCCAACAGCTTGGCCTTCTGAGGCTGGAAATACTACAACACTTGTGGCCCAACTTGTAAAATCCTTTCCTTGACCTTATCATCAAAATAGCGTTTTTGCTCTTCTTGGCCTTTCCTAAGTTTTCCCGAGCTAACTGTCCTATTTCTTTGCGATGTTGTCTCATTTTTAACACAATTAGTTCTGACTGGGAGGCAGGAACTTCCTCTTCCCATCCCTCTTAAGGATATCCAATACTCCCTAGGTTTTCGCCCATAAACTAACTCAAAGGGAGAAAACCCTAATGACGATTGGGGTACTTCTCGGAAAGCGAACAATAATGCTCCACCAACTGAGGCCACGCCTTTGGGATACTCTCTACAAACTTCTCAGCATGCCCTTTAAGGTCCTATTAAAGCGTTCCACCATCCCATTGGCCTGAGTGGTAAATTGAAGTCCTTAAGGGTCTAACTTTTAAAAGCTCCCACACTTCTTAAGATTGACTCATGAAGTTAATATCCCTGATCTGTCAAAATTTCCCTCGGGAATCCGACCCGGGAAATATCTTTACCAATCTTGTGCACCCAGTCGCTTGGATCGATCTTAAGGGCACAGCTTCCGGGTACCGAGTAGCGCAGTCTACTACCACCAACAGGTAACAAAACCCCAGTAGCTTGCTCCAAAGGCCCTACAATATCCAACGAGATGCGAGAAAAAGGTTCCTCAATAATAGGCATAGGAATAAATTTTAAAATAATAATAATAAAATTTTATTTTTATACCGCCCTTCCCATGATCAGGGCGGTGTATTCAACATAACCATACAGTACAATAAAAACAGTAAAAATAACCACAATAACATTAAAATTACCTTAAAAACCAATTTCTGGCCAGCCGACCACTGCTGCCAGAGAGGAAGCTAACCAGACCAGCGTCCGAAATGCTAATAAAAATAAGAAGTTTTGAGCTCCTTCTTAAACTGGGCCAGGGAGGTGCCGAGCGGAGCTCTATGGGCAGCGTGTTCCAGAGGGTTGGGCAGAGATGGAAAAGGTCCTCCTTGAGGTGGAGGGCCCTTGTCCGAAACATCTGGCATTGAGGACACTATTACAAAAGGCCTTACTTCTGGCATAACCCCGGCCAGAAAAACCTCTGCAACACCGCTGTGTCGTTTTCTCCACCCCTAAATGCCTGCCATAGGCACATCATGCTCTAACGCATCACCTCCCCTCTTAAAGCCTTTGGGATCACCAACTGTTCTTCACTTTCTCCTGGCCCCTCTGGTGGGGATACGATAAAGTAGGTCCCCCCTTATTTCAAAAACGAGACCTTGCTTCCCCCATCCTGTCTGAGCTTTCTCCAAGCCTCTCTAGAACAGGGTCATCTTGCTGCCAAGCTACCACCTGAGCTCTCTTACCCCCGCCAAGTCTACACCAGTGGGCCTACATGAGCATCCTCCTCCAAGGCCCTCGTGTCTTGAAGGAGTTGTCGCCACCGGCCAACTCTCCTAGCAAGGCTGTCCCGCTTAAAGTAGGGACCACCCCGACTTTTAGCCGTCAGTCTGCTCAGCCACCTCAATCATACCCATACCACTTTAGAGGCTTCGCCTCCCAGGATACAGCAGACGTTTACTGTCTGCCCCATCCTTTCTCCAGGAGCTTCTGACTAATGTTTGACTACATCCAGAGTCTACTAACGCATTCATTGCCTTCCCATTCATTTCATCCGCACTACCTGGGCCGTGAGGGTCCCTACCACCTGAGCTGCCTCCCAGCGAGTCGGCCCAAGAACATTCCATTACTGGACAGTCTCGGCGCACGTGCCCTCCACACCACAGGTATAACAAACCAGCGGTTTTCGTGGAGGAGCCTGGGACCTGATTTCCCGGGGTCCTTTCGCCAAAACCGGGTCCCTCTCGCTCCTTCAGACTCCACCCGCGACGCTCCAGCACCAGGCTCGTTCTTCCCACACCTCTCCCGACTCCCGGAGGTCCCTTCCGCCCCGAATGGCAAGCCTTCCACCATCCGGCGACTTCTTCCCACCCTCGCATTCTTCTGTCGCCGAAAACGCTTCCATTAAAGCAACCGCCCTTCTAGATCCTTGGGCCGGTGGCAGAGAACCCAGTTTCTAGCTTGCAAAGGTAAGGCTCACCACGAATTGTTCCACCAGAACGAGTTCCGCAACCTCCACTGCTGACTTGTCGGGTGGTTGAGCCACCTCAGCCCCGCTCGGATCTTCTGTCCCAAAGTTCTGGGATGCATCCCCGGCCGCCACTTTAACTCTCTTAGGCGTAACCGGTATGTCTCCTCTGAAATGTTGAAGGTCTGGAGGATGGTTGTCTTTCACCCTCTCGTAATCTTGCACCTCGGCGGCAAAGTATCCACCGCTTCCTGGGCCGGGCCAGTAAGACTGGTGTCAAAATAAGAGCCCATTGTTCTCGAGGCCACTGGGCTGCAGCAGCCACCCTCTCAAAAGTATTGAGGAAGGCCTCCACATCATCCTGTGGGCCCATCTTCAAAGTTTAAAGGGTTTAGTCCACACATCCACGTAGGCCCCACTCCTGATTCTCCCCTGAGGTGGCCGCGGGGTCCTCCATAACTCGGATAGCTGAGTTACTAGCTTGCCTGAACTTGTTGTTGAGTGGTGCAAACCTGCTCTAGCACCCGAGCATGTTTGTGCTGCAACTTGTTGAAGCACCAATTGCTGTTGCTCTGCAAACCATGCAAAAAGTTGCTCTTGGGTGGGCCTTAGCCCCCCCTAGGGCGGTGCCCGCATTCTCCCACCAAGTGGGCAGGGCAGGCGTTCCCGGCTGCCTTCTCTGCAGCTCCGCGTCCTCCTCTCCGCGACGTCTCCCTCTCCCCGCGCACCACTGACCCTCCTCCTTTATTCCTGTTCCTGGACTCCTCCCTTCCTCTCTTGCAGCCCCGCCCTGGGTCCTTTCCTCCCTTCTCCACTGCCCTCCTCTATATGTCCAGTCTTTCCCACCTGCTGAAGCTTGCCTCCTCCTCCCCCACCTGGTCCACTTCAGCCCTCCCAGCTCTCCTGCCTCTCTGGCCCTCATTACAGTGTTACAGGACCTTGCTAAGAAAGACAGTCAGATCATCTGCCATTCATCTCAAGCTTTCCTTTCCCTCTAAACTTAGCCCAATTAACTCAGTGGATTTCCGCAGCAGGAATATGTTCTTGAAAACTATCCCAGTCATACACAAAGTATGGAGGAGTGGCTTTGTTTTCACTGGATGCTTTAGACCTTTAGCCTAAATCCAATGTTGATCCAAACAGAGAAGATCTATTACATCAATGGCAATTTCTTAAAATCATAATTATGAAAGTTGTTGATTGAATGGGTCTTCTCTATTGGAACAACAAAACATAAACAAATGACCTGGCCCTTGATGGAAGTAAACTGCCAGAACTGTTTTATGACAGAGTCTCTATATTTTTTGCCCTTATCTTGGCCTATTCCCAGGCCCATCCCATCAGATGCTCTGAATCTTGAATCGGGTGTATGCCCTTCATCCCACTGGAAACGATTCTGATCCTCATTGGGTAGCCAGTGAGAAAAAAGTGGAGCAAACGTTAAAAAAGGGGGGGGTATCCTGACACTACTTTTTTGGAGTTTTTTTGCCAAGTAATCTATTCTGACCGATTCCAACAGGTGGGAATGCCAGATCAGAATGATGTGACAAATGACAAAGGGATGTCACTATCCTCCCCTCCAGAGACATCCCCAGTGCTGTTTGTTTTTGTTGTTGTTGTTGTTGTTTTAAAAATGCTCTATTACTGAAGCTGCCACTTGCAAAGTGGTTGCTTAGCAATCTAGCAATTTCGGATTTTTTTTTTAAAGAAAAAAGGGGGGTTCTGTCTACCTCCTCTCCTCCTCTCCTCCTCCTCCGGGGTCCCTGGGCCTTGCCTCCATCTCCTCCAGTCTCGTCCTCGGTTTGTCATTGTCGTCATTGTCCTCCTCCTCCTCCTCCTCTTTTTTCACAGGCTGGCCCTCCTCCAGGGATGAGAGAGTGTGCCTTGCCCAGGGTCACCATCCAATGAGTTTTCCATGGCAATGCTGATGAGCAGAATGAAGAGGAAGACGAGCCCCCGGGAGAGCAAGAAGGGGGGCGGGAGACAGCGGGCCCATTGGTTGGTCCTGGAGGGGCTCGGCATGAAAGAGGCGAGAGGCGGCTGGGGGGCCAGCCTGACAACCCCAGAATGGCCCTGCAACTTTCCTTCTGAGGCGGGGCTACTCCCTCACCTGAGCCCCAGTGGAGGCTGGCCTGCTCCCCTCTCTGTGGGAAGTAACCTGGGAAAGAGCTGCCTGGGAGAGAGACCAGTGACAGGGCAGGAGGAGGCCTCGCCTTGCTCATCAGCCCTGGAAACCACTGCCCGGCTTTGGGTGAGTCACGCTCTTCAGCCTCAGAGAAGAGCACGGAGCGAACCTCCCAATTCAGGCACCACTGGGGGATGAGACCAGGTAGGCGGGGGTTTGTCTGAGGCTGGCCATGCTCTCCAGGAGTCTCCTGCCGTTGCCAGGCTCCCCGGACTGCCTCCACCTCCTCCTCCCAGTGGGACGGCAATGCCCCCTAAAAGAAATGATCCCACTATTTCATAGTGGAACAAGGGACCTCTACATCGAACCCCAAATCGGAGCGAGGGTGAATCAGGATGCGAATTAAACCATAAGTGGAAGGGCCCCCAGAGAGTGGCTTACAAATTGTTAATCTGAAAGCTCCCTGACTTCAGGTTTACAGTCCAATAAGGTACAACAGCAAGGAATGTGGCATGACTGTTGGAGAGAAGACAAAAAGATTATCGCATGCCAAATCCCCACCAAGATACAGGAGCGTAGTAACCACACTGACGGATCTTATAACTGCCCCGTGCTCAGGCCATATCCAATCCAAGCTTCTCCAGCAGCTTTCAAGAACAGGGAAATCCTGTTCTTGAAAAGCTGTTGGAGAAGCCCAGATTTGATATGGGCTGATTACTGCCTGGGCATGGGGCAGTGCGATAAGATTCTTTGGTGATGGTTAACACCCACATGTATCCCAACAGGGATTTGACAGGCGATAATCAAAACCAGCAAATGCTGGCTTCTCTTTTTCCCTTAGAGGCCACGGACCTCTCTCCAGCTGCTGGGACCAAGGCATGATGGAGCTGGGACTGGCTTTAAGATCAAAACCAAGACAGTTTTTGTAATGCTCACTGTGGTATGAGCCTGCCATGATAAGTGACTGTAGTTTAATATATACCAGCACATCACTAGTATCTGTTTACCTTATTAATCAAAGTATAGCCTGTAAACGCTGGCATAGTTGTGCTACAATGTTGACAGAAGTATGAACAATATTAAATTCTTCCCCCTACATATTAATTAGTCTCATTAATTTATTACTTAGGGAGCGCCCAGCTTTCACTAGTCAGATGAGGATTGCACAAGGTCATATTAATTTACAGCCAAAGGCAAGACAGGCACTGAAGGGCACTGTATGTCAATGTGATGAAATTCGGATCAGGAATAACATCAATGAATGCTGCTATACAAAGAATGTGACAGTTAGCCAAGTATGTTTCATTCACCTTTGTTATGGTAAGACCTTTAAGACAGAGGGATTTTGTTTAAAATAAGAATAATATAAAATATAATAATAATAATAATAATAATTCAGTACTGTATTCAGAAAGTGAGCACTTCCCTCTCTACTTCTCCCCCAAGAACTGCATGAAAACGTTGTACACTGTGACAAAGCAAGCAACCCCAATTTCTAAATTATCTTATGGCTCCATACAGCTGTTCTCCCATAGAAGCAATGAGCTGACAGGGAGCAGCTGGTCTAAGGTTTTCTCATATGTTTCTCAGCTTTTTAGGGACTAGTACGTGGATCCTTCCTGCCTCAGTCCAATACTATAAAAATTACCTGTATTCTTAACCATCTGGGCATCCTCAGCATTATTCTGGACAGCTAGGATCCCTCATGTTGCAGTGTGAAAAAATGATACAAATGAAATGAATACACTTAATCAAAATATACTTTTTAAAAAACTATGTAATTTGGCATATCCTGATGTATTTTTCAAATTCATTTGGTGCATAGCATTCCAAGTCCATAATATAAAAAACAAAGTTTAGATTCTAAATAAGCCTGCCTTTTTCTTTATGTGTGAGAGGATCATTCATCGAGTTCCAAGAAAGAAATCTTCTGCTCTGACTGATGATACTGGCTGGACTTGTTGACTGAGAGAACAGATAAGAGAAGGTTTGATAAAAGGTATTGACAGGTGGCATCACCTCAAATATCTCTTCCCTACTAATTGAAGTGAATATATCCATACTGGGAATAGTTGGTTAACTATTCTGTCCACAGATCTCACTGCTAATCTCTCATTGCATTTCAACAGAAAGCCTTGGGGTATTATGAAAGTTAAGCAAAATGGTATAATAGGGAGATGATACATAGAGGCATAAAAGCAAATAATGCCATCTTCTTATTTGCCATTATTTCGGCTTTAGTAGCCCTTTATTTATCTACTATTTGCAGTGTACCTAAGTCAATTGCTCTTTTGGAGTGTCAATAAAAGCATATATAGGCCCGATTTAGATGGGCCTTTGCACCACCCCCATCACATGCTAGGGGTTGGCTGAGAACACACCATGACGGGGGCATCAAAATGGCGGCGCCTTGTGCACACGGGCGCCACCATTTTGACATGATGGACGCATAGCATCCACACGTCCCGACGTGCTTGCAACGTCGCAAGTGCGCCATTTGTGTACTCGGGCTTCCCAAGTGCAACGCAAAAAGAACCCATTTTTTGTGGGTTTGGCAGCTGAGGCTTGCTGTTTGGCAGCTGAGGCTTCCCGCCAGCAGAAATGGAGGCGGCGGCAGACCACCCTTTTTGGGTGGTCTGTATCCTGCCATTGTGATTTTTTTTTAAATTCAATAGGAACCCCTTTAACAAGTGAAATAATCTTCCTTAAAATGTTTTGTAGGAAGATAATGGCCATAGCAAAAGCTGTAGCTTCTTCATCCAATACCGAGGATACTGAGAAATTTTTAAACGTTGATTTCTTCACCAGTACCTCTCACAGGAGAATGATGTCAGTCTCTGTGGGATTCAACATTTGCCTGATCATGGTGGGTACTCACATTGGGCTTGCTAACCAATGTAGATGGATTTAAAAAGTAATAATATAATGCAGGATAAAACTTCAAAGGGGCTTGACAGACCACCCCAAAGGGGTGGCGAGACACCGCCCCTTTCCTACCTGGATCGGGGCCATGGCAACCTCATGCCACTGCTCTGATACAACCTTTCGAAGGCAGAAGAAGGAGCTCATAGCTGCGTGGCAGCTATATAGCGCTTCTTCAGCACTGCATTGTATTGACACAGCACCGGAGGAGTGTCATGACACTGCATGCTTTGTTGAGCGGTGTGCAGCATCATGGCACCCTGGGAGCAGAGTCGGGGCATGCGTCATCTGGACACAGCACCCTGTTTGCGCCCCCAGGCTGGTCTTTCAGGCCAGTCTGTACAGGGCCAAAGTCATGAGAATATTCTGTTTCTTGGATCAAAGGAAGTAAGCCTGTATTCGTTTCTAGGAAACAACAGAAAGAGAGGACTATTGCTCTCATTCCTGCTTGTGGGCCTATCATAGGCATCTGGTTAATCCCTGTAGAGAAAAAGATATTGGACTAGACATGCCTTTGGTTTTATGTATTGGCACCTGACACCAGATAATACAGAAAACAGACATTATGCTCACTTTTGAAGCCTCTAGGTTTAAATCCCAGAACACAAAATCTAGTGAGTTCTTAATTTCTTTCCACCTAATTTCTAGCCCCCAAAAGGCAGTGCTTCAAATGGGCAAGGGGACATTTATCTATCAGCAGCTACCAAAAATGTGTAAAGAGATGGTGCAAGATGTAACATGGAGAAACAAGAGCACTGTTCCCATCTGGTATTGGTAAGATGTCAGGCTTAAAGTATGACAGAAGTCAGTCACTTCAGGTGTAGGAATAGCTGGGTCACAGTGACTTGGAGGATGCAGCAGAAATTAGGATCCCTTTTGTACTGCACTTCCCAAAATCCCATAGTCATTTTATCTTTCAGCATGCTTACTAAGGGAAATTATACCAATCTCCAAGATGCTAAACCTATTTTAGGGATGGAGTCAATACCTTGAATAGCTCCTTTAAAATTTGGACTAAAATCCAGAGCAAATTCACTACACCATGATATGAAAGCCACCATCTGCCAGAGGTAGTTTGTTTTGTTTAGAGGATTGTTTGAATTTGTCAAGACAAAGATATTTTAAAATTTTGAACCCATGGCAGTGGGGGGGGGGGGTGCTTAGAGATTTCTGGAATGTAGAACTAGTTTATGAACTTGGATGCTGGGTAGCACTTTAGAACTAAGAGTGACAGGCTGCTTTGTCCTTGTTATCTCTTTATAATTATAAATATTGTGAATTCATAACAAGACTTCTATACTCTGTACTTAACCTGACCTTGTAAAATTGCTTCTGGAACAGCAGGAAACAAAATGGAAAACGTTCAGCTGAAGGTTTTTTTTTTTTAAATAGCAGTTGAAATTAGCAAGAAGAAGTGGTATGGTGGCAACAGTGGTGCAGTTAGGTAATTGTTCAACCTGGATTTAATGGCTTTTGACGTAGGAAGGAGAGATGGCATTAAACAGCCATATGCATTACTTCCATTGTGAAATACCTCCAAAGTATTGCCTTTATGTTTCTTATATATTAGAGCGAAACATACAAACACTTCTTTAGCAATCACTATTTTTTTCCTTTAAAAAGTTTGCATTAGCTTAAATCATAGCACCATTATGACTACAGTCATACAATTGATTTTACCATCCTATTATTAAACATAGTTACAAGGGGCTATTGTTGAAAAGAATAATGTATATCAGATGTGGAAACAATCTGCATTGGTAACCATGGCCATGCCCACCTGGCTGACCACCGTTGATTACACAATGTCTTTAAAAAAAATAAGAACCAAAAGAGATACCCTAGTGATCAGCATTAGCACCATAGGTCCCAGCATGCTGAGTCTGTTTGCCATTGCCCAAATCACCTTCTACTCTCACTTGGGAGTCTCCTTGAATTCTGGTCTCAATCTAACGGGCTGAGCCCATGCTATCCTGGCCCCAGAGCTTACCTGGGTCAGTCCCAGATTGGCACAGAGATAGGTTGGTGTTTACATACCTGCCCTATTCTGACCCAGGACCCACTACCAGTGCGCATTCCTTACCTTGTCTTCACTATTACTCAGAAGCCTCCCATTGCCACATCTGATGGGGAAATGGGGCATCTGGTGGGGGACTTCTGAGTGAAAGCAAAATGGGGGACTTCGTCTGAACAACTAGTGTTTGTCATGAAGTTTCCAGAAAACTCCACATCAAACCAAGGGTCAAATTACTCTTAGGTAACTGCTGTTTACCCTGGGAATTGGGCTGGCCCCACCAGATCCACATGCAGTCTTGCAGTATAAGGCCCAATCCTGCCCCTGGGGTTTTAGCCTGCATAGTTTTGACCTGAACTGGATGATGTAAGGCTGTGGGAGCATGGGACTTTTGGCTTATGCAGACAATCCCATATGTTATGTACAGATTATGTGGTTCTACAAGACAGAGTGAAATAGAAAGTAGCTGTCTCCAGTCTAGCTTTGCTTATTACCCATTTGGTATTAAGCAACTGGGTAATAAACCCAGCCATCACTAGTCATGATAGCTGTATCTTGCTTTCATGTTTGTTGATAAAGCTTTCTGATTTTCTTCACAAAGTTTAAAAATATTACTGGAGCATCCCACCACCACCATCTCATCCATTTGACAAATTTAATCTAGAAAATGAAGCATGCGCACCTGAAAAAGAACAGCTTTACAAAATTTAGTGTGTAATTATGAATGACTCATTCCTTTTCTAAAAGACCCATTTCCTTTAAATATCTTGGCAGCTCTTGTTAAAAACTACCCATTTTATAGCTTCATTTTCAGAAAGCTACGTATAGTTATTGTCTATAACACTCAACAGGGAAAAATGTTTCCATTTGTTTTTAGTATTATGTTTTAGCAGTCAAATTATTATGAATTTATATATCTAATTCATAATAAAATGTTTTAACCATTCTGTTTTCATTATCTTTGGGGGAAAAGCAATTCTGTACCTAAGTGTTAACTGGATCTTGGAGCAGTTACCATTCCTGTTGTTGCAATTTCTACTCCAAGGAGAATTATGTATCGCGACCTGAAAGTGACAGCTCATTATCTATATATAGTAATACAACACACTGAGCAAGTTTATGCTGTTTGTGAAGGTCATGGCTGAGATGGTGGCTGAATTGCTTGATAGAAAGAAGCCAAGAGATCAATTTAATTGAATATGTACCTGCAGAACTATGCAACATTTGAAAAAAATTAACTTTCACGATCTAAAACTGTGATTTCCACACAAAGATGAATTTCAGCTTAGTCCTGATAGTGTTTGATTTCAAGCACCTTAGAGACCTTCGTATCCTAAAACTACTAGAAAAAGCCATTCTGTTGCTTAACCACATAAAATGACCTTGTACCCTCTTCTCTCATACAAATACCTGCACAGGGTGTTACACTGGAATACTATGGAAAGGAGACACTAGATCATAGAATCATAGAATCATAGAATCGTAGAGTTGGAAGAGACCACTAGGGCCATCCAGTCCAACCCCCTGCCATGCAGGAAATCCAAATCAAAGCATCCCTGACAGATGGCCATCCAGCCTCTGTTTAAAGACCTCCAAGGAAGGAGACTCTATCACCCTCCGAGGGAGTGCATTCCACTGTCAAACAGCCCTTACTGTCAGGAAGTTCCTCCTAATGTTCAGGTGGAATCTCTTTTCCTGTAGCTTGCATCCATTGTTCCGGGTCCTGTTCTCTGGAGCAGCAGAAAACAAGCATTCTCTAACGTAACTTAAGTCCCTCTAGATGTTTTGGGGTACATCTCCCGTAAGTCCTAGATGTCACAGCTATAGCCCCAAACATCAGGAATGTATCAGGCCAGTGTGTGTGCATCCTCCTCTTTAAATCTTACCTCTTTCCAATTCCAGCTGTATGTGATTGCTTTGACAAATCTCTTCTGCTCCAGAGAACAGCACCTGTAACAATGGATGCAAGCTATAGGATAAGAGATTCCACCTCAGTCTTAGGAGGAACTTCCTGACAGTAACGACTGTTTGGCAGTGGAACACACACCCTCAGAGAGTGGTGGAGTCTCTTTCCTTGGAGGTCTTTAAACAGAGGCTGGATGGCCATCTGTCGGGGATGCTTTGATTGAGAGTCCGTGCATGGCAGGGGGTTGGATTGGATGGCACTAGTCTCTTCCAATTCAATGATTCTATGTACTTTGTGCATTTTGGCTGCCAATTAGAAGTATCACTTTTTTGTGGATTTTTGATGTTATTGTATTTTGCTTTATGGCTACTCCTGAATATACTATACTTATTATGTTTACTGTTCTTTTGTGGGGATGGACAACTTATGTAACCTTGGGAAATCCATTCGGTTCTTTTAGCACTGAGGACTACAGAACTATACAAACTGGTAAAATGGTTGTTTCACAGTTTTGGTCTAACTCCCTTGAATAGCTTGTGACCAGTGAAACTCTGATTTACACTTCAAAGAATGAACTTGTGGTCAGGGTTTGCATGGTAATAGCATGGTATCCTAAAACAACATCTAGCATGTATTTGCTGCAGTCAAGTCAAGCCAAACAACTTATCAGACATTTTCATGCTCATGATTGCTTAAGAAAGCCTGTTTGTGACTTCATAATGAAGCAAGAAAAGTCTTTTGGGTGAAAAAATATCAGAACACTGTGCATATTGCTGTGCAGAACTGATAATGATATATCTATTATATTACTAGTTATCTTCCATACCTGACGTTTGGACCTCTACATGTGTAGTGATGCACTCTCTGATTTAGAACACATTGAAACTGACATGAATATCTACTTCAGGATGACTCATTTCTTAAATTGGCTGGTGCTTTCAGCCAGGTCCTCAAAGTGGCTATAGAAGAAACTTGGCAATGAGCAGGTGAAAAGAAATGACAGCTTTCTAAAGAGAGCAAAGGGCTGTAGGAGAAATTGCTCATGGGAAGGACATCTGGAACAAACATGAATAGGTGTTTTTAGTCTAAGCTTCTAAGCTCTGAAATACAGGAGCTTGAGTGTTGGGTAGAAAAGATGACAGCATATCTAATATCATACATAGTATCAAATATCATACGTAGTGGAAAAGTAAATATGATTGGCAAATTATGATTGTCCATAGATAGAAAATAGTAGAAAAGGCTGCTGGTACTCTTCATAAAGGGTCCAACAAAACAAAAAATCCTATCTTCCACAGGGATTTGGGAATTTATATTGTAAACGGGAGGCAGGGGGGAGCAATCAGTCTGTAGTCTAAATGTAATGCTGCTTCATCCAAACTTTGGAGTTTATCGGATGCACTTCTCAGCCCAACCCAAGCACAGGACGGGATCGTGCTGCAAAGGGGGAAAGTGGATTTTATTGCACATGAATTTGCTGCTGTGCTGCTGCATGACCATCACCCCTCCCTCAGCCATGCTCTGCTGGCTGATTTTGGTACTAAGGAAAGCTTCTGCGGTACCAAAATTGCTGAGAGAAGCATAACTGGGGGACGGGTGATGGTTGGCCAGCAGCACAGCAGCAATTTTGTGTGTGATAAAATCCATTTCCCCCTGTTTCAGCCCAATCCTTTACCGAGCCCAGATCAGGCTGAAAAGTGCATGCAATAAACTCCTTTGTCACCCTTCCTTAACCTCACCACTCTCCCAGGCAGCACCCTAGCAGTTGACACAGCAGCAATATACCTAGACAGTAGCTGGAAGAGCTATGCTGTAAAAAAAAAATGGAGAGAATACATCTGCAGCTTCTCTAGTCCCCTCAATTTCCTCAGTGTTTAGTTCATTTTGATCCTGTCCAGAGACACCAAGTGGCAAGCAGGCATGGAAGCTTCCAAGCTTAAAACCCAAAACACAGAGCATAGAGATGAGAAAGTTATACAGAGATGAGCTTGCCTCCACACTTGATTAGTTGGAAATCTTAATCACACAATATGCTTGTTTCTCTCCTATCTTTTTCTTAGGTCTGAGTAAGCAAGAAGGGGAGGTGAAAATGTGCTTGCTGTCTGGATGTGGGCATGCGTGAATATATGTGTTAGTCTCTCTCTCTCTCTCTCTCTCTCTCTCTCTCTCACACACACACACACACACACACACACAATCACTCACCCTTTGCCCATTTTGAGTTCTGGTCCCACACATACAGACCCTGACAGAATACAAGGCCTGACAGATTCTCACTGTTGTGATATGGACTTCAACAGGAAAAAAAATGCTCCTTGTTCATAAATTGTGGTTTTTTAAACCATACCCACTCATAAGCTCACCAAATAAACCTGGTACATACATCATCTTTTAGCCTGCCCAGCCTCTCAAAGTTCTTAAAAAAATAAACGAAAGGAATTCAGTATGCACAACAGAATGAATTTCCTAGGAACTTCATAAAGGTATGCATTGCAAGGGTGAAGTTAACAGAAAGGACATTTATTTATTTATTTATTTATTTAAAATTGCATTTACAGTGATGGTGGGCAAAATACAGCCTACAATTTTCATGTAGTTCCTATAGGATTATTTTTCTGTGCTCCTAAGGGCATCTTCATGATTTAAAAATTCTATACCTCTCCCAAAATTACCCCAAATACCACCCCCAGATGCGTGGGGAAGCAATATTGCAAGACATTTTACCGCATGAGCTAGAGTGGCAAATGGTGGCTCTGTCTTTCCCCTAAAGTCAAAATGCACAGTATCAAGACCAGTCAAATTATTTTGCCATCTCAAACAGAAAATCTTCCTTTCCATGACAGTAAAAACACAATAGTGGGATCACTATCATGGTACCACAAATAAGTAGCCCTTGGTTGCCATCTCACTCAGCCTAATAGAAAGGCAAGTCCTGAAAACAAACAACAGATATATATTTTTTGCATGAGGGATGTGTAATGCAGCGAATTTGCTGCCAGAAAACATAGGCCATGTCTACATGGAGCAGAATACTCCAGAAGCAGCTTGGAGTATTCTGGCTGGAAAATGCGCCAGTTCCCTCCTTTACCTGGCCAGCTGTTCACATGCATATCTCTCTGTGCTGCCTACTGCTGCAACTGGCATAAGCTGCCTCCTCTGACATGAGAAATGTGATACCAGCTGGGAGTGACTCATGGCAGCAAGGGTGGCACAGTAGCATGCCCATGTGGCCAGACACCCAGCATTGCTCTGGTGGGTTCAGGATTTTCTGGGAAGATCTGGAACAAAAGGTGAGTTTTAAAGTCTGTTTTAAGGATGGTTTAACATGGCTTCAGTGCTGAACTGGCTATACATTGACAGTTCATACCAGAACCAGAGATTGGGCCCTGGATTGTCTGGACTGACTGCTGTGAGGACTGAGGAAGGATGCGTTATTTAGCCCCTGCAGACATGGCCACAGTGATGGTTGGGATTAGACAAATTCATGTTGGATAACTACCTTAATAGCTGGAAGACATCTTTTATGTCCATGCTGTGAACTTCCAGGGAACATCAGACCAACTACCTGTAGAAGCAGGACACTGCCCAGAGATCGGAGAAGTTATTTATTTATTTATTTATTTATTTATTTTAGTACTACTTCCAGAAGTCCCTGAACCAACACATACATATTCCTGGGATAGTAGACTCTTGTTCTAATCTGGCAGTGATCTTACTTTAGTTATTTTTTTAAAAAAAATAGATTTAATTAATTTACAATAATCTCTGCAATTTCCAGTTCACAGAGATTTGACACCTAAGTATTGTTTGTAGATTCTCCAGGAAAGGTATCTTTTGTCTTCTACCTTAGACTGATAACAGTTAGATAAAGAGTTAAATTATGGAAATTGCAATGAATCATTTGAGATGTTATTCACTTCTTGAGCGCAGTCATTATGTCCATTATTTAAACCCAACTGATGTAGTTTTCCATTATCAAAATGTATAATTACTAACATTGCTTGTAGTCATGGATAAGTTTGAAGAGAAGAGGATGTCTTGCAAATCACATCAGCAATTATATATTTTTATCTCTCAGGAGAGATTCCAAATTTCTCTTGGGTGCCTAACAGCTTTTCAGTTATGCATTTTTCCATGTGTATTATCCTCCTACAGAAATAATTTGGTAACAAAAGACTTACTTAGTATTCACACATATGGAAAAGTCTGTAAAATAAACACATTCAACTGCTTAACATAAGTTCCTAAATGTTCTTCTTCAGAGAATAGATTCAATATGTTCCTTGCTATTCAGGATAAATCAGAGGTATGGAAGCTCTTCTATACCGTATGTTTTGTCCTACACCTCCCAGAATCCCTTGCTATTATGATCACCATTTAGGGATTATGGGAGTTATAGTCCAAACCATCTGGTAGAGAAAAGGTTTCTATACCAGGTATAGTCATATACTGACACATTTCCTTCTGCAAGTACACAAACTAATAGGCAGGCTACAAAAGGAGAAAGGACTGAGGAAAGCAAGCTCTGAACTGTTTCACTTTCAACAGCCAGTGTTATTTGTTGACTTACATTTGGGATATGTGCTGTTCTATGGGTTGCATGTGTAACCTACATGCTTTTGGTGTATATAATGGGATTTGTGAGTGGGCGGGCAGTTGAACAATCCTGTGTGAAGTAAGAAAGAAAAATGACTCAGGTCCAGGCTATTTGGCAGAATGTATCTCCTTATTAGATCTGGCCTCAACTCTGAGATCCTCAGGGGAGGCCCTTCTCTCTGTCAAACCACTATCACACGTTTGGTGGGGACACAAGAGTGGGCCTTTTCTGTGTCTGCCCCTAGACTTTGGAACTCCCTGCCCAGGGAGATCAGAATGGCCCCTTCATTGATGGCCTTCTTCCAACAGATGAAGACCATCCTCTTTAGACAGGCTTTCAAAACAGAAAGTTTTTAAAGAATGGCCTGGGGTGTTTTAATATATTTTAAACATTTTTATCTTTTTAAAATATTTGATATTTTAATATGTAATTTGTTTTAATTGTTGTAGTAATTTAATTCTATTTTAATGTACTTTTTGTATGTTTTGATTGTACTGTTTTTTAATGTAAGCTTCCCTTAGTCCCAGTCTTGGGAGAAAGGTGGGATATAAATAATAATAATAATAATAATAATAATAATAATAATAATAACAACAACAACAACAACAACAACAACAACAACAACAATAATAATAATAATAATAATAATAATAATAATAATAATAACTGTAGTCATTGTTTTCTCTTCCTGTGTCTTTGACAGATGAGTTGGGCCGTGTTCCTACACTTCCTACACTTGCATTTGGTTAGTATCTCTTGTTTCCTCTCTATAGTGAATTAACGAGGGATACTCTTTAATCCTGATATAAGATTCTTTGGGTGTGTTTTGTTTTGTCCCCCTACCCTCATGGCAGTGAGTGGAAATAGGAAACAGTGTCAATCTCTATGTAGAAGTGCTGTCAAAGAATTCATAGTAGCCCTCATTCTTTTTCATTATGTTGTACAGTTAAGTGATTATGGTGCTATACAGACGGACACTATAGTGCGCCCTCATCATGTGCAAGGGGCAGTGCTTCCAGACACTCCTCGCCCCTTGCATATGATGAGAGTGTCAAAATGGCAGTGCCCTGTATAGATGGGTGCCACCATTTTGACGTGACGGATGCTTAGCGTCCACACGTTGTGGCACCATTATGATGCCGTGAGTACACCATTGCACTGCGGCATCATCATTGAGCCACAAGAAGAACCTGCTTTTTGTGGGTTCTTTTTCCTCAGCGGGGAAGTCCTGTGGTCTGGAGGCTGCGGCTTCCCCACAGAGCAAAGCAAGGCGCTGGGAGACCATCCTTTTTTAACGGTCTGTCCCACACCTGTATAATCAAAAGAGTGATTACAATCTCTATGAAGATTATCACACAAGGCTTCTGCGGTACAGCAATCACATGTTTGAACCACAAAGAAACATTTCAGTATGGGGGGGGGGGAATTACCATACCTCTGCTTCAGTACCAAAATGATGCTGCACTGAAAGGGGTACAAGTATCCTCAATGTTCTGCTTCCACATCCTCCCCTTTATTGCCCTAACAAGGGGGAAGGGGTGGGAAGGAAGAGAAATCAGAGTTGAGACTGAAAAGGTGTTGGCACTGTGGTTGCTTCTTCTCCCCTCTCCTGAAGTGCAGGGCTGCTGTGTGCACATTTATATAGCAGCCCTGCACTACAGGAGAAAGCCAGGGAATGAGCAATCCCAGCTGCCAACACTTTCTGAAAGCTGGGTGCCATGTGATGCACATAGCATCTGACTTTGAGAAGGTCCTTGCACCCATGATTACAGCAAGGGGGAAGAGGAAGAAAAGAGCATAACCTTGTCCATTCACACTATTATGTGACTGCCTGAGAAGCAGAATTGCAATGGAAATGACCTACTGCACCAAAGCAGTAACAAAATAGCAGTGAGACTGAGAGCCTATTGAAGGATTTTATTCATCAGTTAAAAGGAGTACAACAGTAACAAATAGAATGCATGGCAGCAGCAGGTCAAACACGACATCATGTCATAAATACTGACAAAAAAAATATTCTTTTGAAATTCTGCATTTTAGCCTCTGTGCAGCAAAATTCCTTGATGTTCACAGTTGCTGGGTTCTTGCTCCTAGTGATAAATTGGAGGGTACTATGTTGAGTTCTCAGGTCTTGGGGCAATGGCTAAAGTCTCAGCAATATTTATGTTTCTCTGGTTCTTTGGGTAGGAGACAAACCTCAGGACAAGCAATGCTAGAGGAAGTTAAGGTTTGGCCTGAATATGCGAGGAAGCTTTAAAGCCTGGGTGCTTATCTCATCCCTGCTCTTAACTGGTGTCAGGACTCACTGACTCAACACTACAGTGTTTCTATGTGTGTTACACTGGCACCAATGCTGACAATTTGGACATGGGGTGAATTATATAGAGAGGAGAAAATGAACTCCCAGAGGTTTCTGGGGGTGTGATTTGCCGATCTGTTTTTTGTTTGTTTTTCAGGGACCACACTTTGCCCATTCTTGGTGCCCTTTCACACTACACAATTAAAGTGCTACATTCTACTTTAACTGCCATGAAAACTTCTGGTAATATGTTGGGATTGAACATTAGAGCTCTGTCACTGACAATTATAAATACCCTCCCTAATCCGCAGATCCTGATATTCCACAGGAGATTGCCATGCAGTTAAGGTGTAATCACAGTGTAAAATGAACTCTCATATATGTGGTATTTGTTTTGTTGTTGCTGTTGTTAGCTGTCCTCAAGTTGACATCAACTCATGGTGCCCCTGTGGATGAGACATCTCCAAGAATCCCTATCCTCCACTGCTCTGTCCAGATCCTGCAAATCTTGGCCCATAACCCCCCTGATTGAGTTTATCCATCTTGTCTTTCTTCTGTCCTCTACCTTTCCTGTCATTATTGTTTTTTCCCCCTAGTGTTAGTGGTTTAATTTCTATCTTGCCTTTTCCCCCATAGCTATACTCAAAGTAGATTTTGGAAATTAAAGTGGATATAGGGTTGTTGTTTTAAAAGGGGGGTTAAAATTGCAAAAAAGGTATTGCTGAACTATAGGGAGAGTGGTGTGCTTTTAACAGAAAACATTAACCAACATTGGTACCAATCAAGCCTCCAAGGGGAAACAAAGGCCCTCTATCATATCCCTGCATGATGTATCATTCCCACCAGAGGGACACACAGGAGGGCACCTCCAGCAGATCTCACTTCTCAGGAAGATAAAGAGAGAGAAAGGTGCTTCTTCAAGATTATCAAATGTGATAATCCAGATGGGGAGATAACATATTATTGGACCAGTTAGGCACTGAATTTGACTTTTAGTGAAGCACTGAAGTAAGAGCTTGTAGAGCAATTCTATAAAATCCAAACACTAATAAAGAACAAATGAGTGAAATTTTGTCTCTTACAAAGCTCCTAGCATCACTTGGCATGCTGAATCCATTTCAGCTATTGTTCTATTTCAGTGCCTTATGTTAGGCTATAAATATCACAGCAGCTTTGTTTAAGAGAGAAAGAGAAAGAGAGGGAAGCTCTTGGACACAGCAGCCTGATGAAACAGATTAATTTACAGAAGGACTGCAAAACTTGAAGGCTTAAAATGCAAGGAATATAGATATTAAATATTTTGTGTAGTATTGTTCATTGTTGCCATAGTATTTTTAAGGAGATAAAATGTCATTACTTTTCAAAATATGTTAAGTGATTTCAATGTGTGTAAAATTTAAATTGGCTTACTGTGTAGTAATGCCTCTATGATAAGGAGGCAAAAGAAATAGCCAAATACCAAAATCTATCACCCCAAACTGTGAGAATCAACTTAGTATCAGAAAATGACATACATCACCTTTATACAAGACCTGCACTAGTAGAATGGGGTGGTTAAATGAGTTCTACTCCTTTGGAGTTTGGTCAGCAATTAATAACATTGTGGCCAAAAGGTAATCCAAAATCTTGTTTCTCTTCTCATTCCCAAATCTATGAGAAGTCTTTATTTTGTTGTCTTTAAGTGGTCTTTAAGTGGTCTTAGCTTGTCTCTCTGTATCTTCACTGTCTCCCTTCATCTCTCAAGAACACAGCCATGACTGCATCTTGAGGATATAACATTGCAAGGCACTTTTGTATTTTTTAATTGCACTTTTTAAAATATTGGCGCATTACAGACCGCTGAAAAGCAGAGGCCTGCACCCGCCCCTTTCCCCACTGGATCGGGGCCTCAACAGCCAGAGCGGCAGCTGCTGAGGCCCCGATCTGCCGCTTTCCAGGCTGCGGGGAAGCAGCAAAAGGCCACTTCCTCGAGGCCTGGAAAGGGTTGTCCTTGGGGCTTCAAGCCCCAAGGACACCCCACGGCGGCGGGTAGGAGGAGAAAGGGGCTGCTTGACCCCTTTCTCCTCTGCGTTGCTGGGTGCAGCCATCTAAAGGCTGCACCAGCGATGCAAGATCAGGAAGGAGCTCTGTTTCGGAGCTCCTTCCTCTGCCGATGAAAGGGCGCACTAAGCGCCCTCACGCAGCGCGACGGCATCACGCCCGCACTGCCTCATTTGGAGGCGGCGCGTTCGTGACGCCATCATGGTGGCCCCCCCATGTAGATCGGGCACCACCATCTTGTACGTCCTCAGGAAGTATTAGGCTTGGGGGCGTCAAGAAGTGACGCCCCTTTTTAAACCTAGGACGTCCCTTATGGCGGTCTGTAACGTGCCATTTTAAGCTGTTCTGAGTCTCAGGCATGTTACAGACTGCCAAAATAAAGCTGCTTCGGGTCGCTTTGGAAGTATGCTGTTTAAATGATGCATGGGTCCTAAGAGTCCGGAGGTCGTGCCAAAGCCACACTCCATTCCTAAGCACTGGAGTGCAGCTTTGGTGCAGCTTCCGGATTCTTAGGATGCATGCATCATTTAAACAGCATACCTCCAAAGAGATCCGAAGCAGCTTTATTTTGGCAGTCTGTAACAGGTCTTAGTTTTGGAAAAGGGGTGGTATATTAACAAATATAATGATAATGAGGAAAGATGTGCATATTTATTTAAACATAAGTTTGTTGTGTGCGATGGAGCTTATCCATAACAAATGTAGCCTCTTCAGACATTCATACTTCATTCAGTGTTGCTTCCTGCAAAGCATTATGCTGGGCACTCATTTGAGAGCATCTATAAAATGACTTGATCTTTCTAGGTCCCTTTGCCCTGCAGCCATAATACTTTTTCAATTAAAAGGGAGCATTTCTATTTGGAAGGTTAGATCACCTCCCACTGTTGAATTATTTTTTTGTGGAATTAGGTGGAAATAATCAGGTATGCCCAGAGGGTTTATGGGCCCAGGGCAGATGTGAGTTTGGGAGCCCTGAAAAGGCCTATGGGACTGAATCTAGTAAGACATTAGGGTAGGGCTTGGGTAGTGGGCAATGGTATACAAAAAATCAGAGAACATTTTTGTAGTTCCAGATAAATTAGCCTATCTCCTCCTCTATCAAACATGGAAATACAGTAACAGAAATGCACAAATAGAAAAACATGGACAAAATGGAGGGAATTATACTGTACTTTCAATGTATTATAACTTATTCTGAATGGTTACACGATGTGCATATATGAACCACAGTCCTTAGCATTTGGAATCATTTATAACCATGAGCCATATATCTATAAAACTCAAAAATAATGAAAAGGGCTGCTTTTGTTTTTTAAGTGTGTTAAAGATTTTCTTTTCTTTCTGAACCTAGAGGTTTTAACTGGCAGAATCGTAGTGGTGGAATCCATAGTCATAGTTCTGTAAAACTCTTACAGGGTTTTACAGGGGAAGTCTGATATAAAGCAAACATTAATGCATTTGCTTTTAACTTGGACAACAGCATGTGAAAAGTCTAAAGGTTCATCTGAAGAGCAAGAATTTTGTAGCAAGGGAAAGGAAGGGAAGGAAAAGAATTAAATGAAAAGCCTGTTAACAATCACAAGGCAATTTTCTGATGCATTGCTAGCCTAATTGTTTCCTGGTTGCAACGTAAGGAGTTTCTGTCTCTTCTTTACATTGCTCCTCTCTTGTCTCATATGATAAGTTATCTAAATGGTAATAATTTCAGACCACATCCCTGTAAGGCCAAATGAAATTAGATGACAAGGGGTTCCAGAAAACAATGCTTTCATGGCTTTATTCATGTTTCCCGAGATACAAAAGAATCTCCATTACAGTCAGGATGCTGCCAGGGAGATGTTAATTGAGGGCACTTATATTCTCACAAAAATAACAATAAATTTCAGGCTGTGTCACCTGTTAGAAGCTGTTGATTCACTTACTAAATGAGAAATGGAAAGGTGTGTCTTGCGGATAAGTGTTCGCAATTCTCTCTGTTGCTCAAAGGCTGTGAGTAGAGGTGAAGAAGCCAGGATATGCAAATAATACCGAAGTTGTCTTCACATCTATTGGGTACCATCTTATGAAATAAGTGACATATTAATTTTCTTTCTGAATAATACATGCTGTGTCCTTGCTAAAATGTATTATCAACTAAATTGAACTTCAACTTGCTTTACTGTGTATATCAGTAAGACCAGGGAACAAGTATATTTCATTGCTTTTTTGTTGTTTTTAGGTACATGAAAGACATTGATTTTATTTTGAGATTAATATTCCACTTAACTAATGTATGCTGTCTAAATTGTGTATTGGGTGCTCTATCATGATATTTCACAACCCTGTGTGTAGTTTCTTAAAAACCAAAACAAATTAGCTAAATAATAAAAATGCTCCCCATATTTAAAAGCCTGTCGATTTCATTATTGTTGTAATTGCTCTTTAAATAATGTGAAGTGATTGAAGCAGAATGAACAATGTCTAACTTTGACCTTTCTCAGCTGAGAATTGCATTTGCGATATACAGTACTTTGAAGCTTATCGTAATTTTAAAGACACACACCACATAGGAGAATTTCTGAGCAAGTTTGGTCAAGAGACTGCAGGCAGACAATATACATATTGCTTTTGAAGGTAAAAGTTCCTTCATTCCTGTGATAAATTCTGAGTGAATAAGCATTCAAGTATCTACCCTACAAATAACATAGACCTTTCAGGTAAGTACCAATTTTTATTGGGACTTTTGAGTACCTACCATTCCAAAGCAAGACACTTTGTAATGAGCAATTCTAGTATGATTTATCATGACAGGTGTTTGTTTGCCCTGAATCCAGGAAATCATTTGCTTTTACTGTAACCTCTCATCTATCATAGGATAGATTTTGTAGCTCATTAACAGTCATGTAAGCATATTTACCATTGGCTCTGACTATGTCCCTGGTGCACCATCCCAGCAGGAAGACCAGAGCACAATAAGAGTGCAAATAAGGACATGAGAAATACATTGGAAGCCATCATTACCACCTGGTTCCCAACGATACCTAACATTAATATACTGTTTTTATCATATATGCTTTTCTTTGGCTCATTTCCTTTTTTTCAGAATAAAATGAAGTTGACACAAGTCCTTTGAGAGCTTCATTATCTGAGCTTGTTCAGCAATAATATGTCAGTGCATTTTCTCTAGTAATTCAGATGCCTTGGTAACTGTAGAAGAAGTGTTAGATTGCCTGGCCTGTGTGGCACACATTTACTTCTCAGCTGACGTTGTGGAGTTCATTCTTCCTTGACACAAATGGAAAGCTGTTTCGATGAAGATGCTCAGTATGAACAGAATGTTGCAGATTGATTCAGGCATTAATTTCAAATGTATCTCTGAAATATTATTAAGGAGATATTTATTTGCTTTGCATGTTTTGCTAGATAATTTCTTTATAACCTAAAGTTTCATATATAAAGTCATAGGATAAAGCCATGCATCAATATTAATCCAATTAATTTAACTAGGTAATTATTGTATTAATTTAATTTAATCTCTATCCCACCTTAGTCCCAGTGCAAGATGAAAGTAGTTTATAGAATAGATTAAAACAAGTACTGTTGAAAATCTAATGATTAAAAATGTTTTTTTTAAATCAAAACATAATTAATAATGGCTAGAATACTGTTCATTAGCAAAAGAGACCCTCTCTATCAATTGCTGAATGGGAGTTAACACATAAGTAAATGCAATTGATTCAGTGGTGCAACTCTATTCATGTCTACCAACAGGATTTAAAACTATAAATATATGATAATCAAAATATATAGGATTTTTCTTAAGTGTCAAGAGGTATCATATGTACTGTTTCAGCAATGCTTAGAATAATATAGTATAATAAGTGTTGTTGTTATATTACAGGAGTGTGATATTCCTAAATTGCAGGATCTCAGTTTGCAGGTTTAATTTAGATGGATACTGTAACACTGTGCATACATAATAACAATTCAATGTTCCATAAAATGAACTTTTAAACAACTACACTTTTAATAGTTTTCTTTCTTTTCATACTATCACAGAATGGGCACACAGTAGAAAGGAGCAGGAAAAAAGTATTCTATTTGGTATTAGTCTATATTATTTTTTGATTTCATAGGAAAATGTATTTCATATTTCAGATAAAAATCCCAAAATATAACAGCTACATAGTGTGTCAATGGGGTGGGGGATTCAAAGTTCCCACCACCACCAAGAAATGAGTAATTTTAGCAGTTTTCTTCCTATTGTGAGAAAGTTCAAAGACTATTCACACTTTGGTATTTATTCTACACAAAACGTGCACTTGGGATTTTTTTTGTTTCTTCTTTGTGTTTTTGTTTTTGGGTTGTTGTTGTGTGTGGGGTTTTTTTTTTTTTTTTTTTTTTTTTTTTTACATAGACTCAAACTCAATTATGTATATATCCTCTAGTTTTGTTCTTGAAGAGAAGTGAAAAAATCTTTGAAAACTGTTCAGTTTGCAGTTTGGGAATTATTCTGTTCCAAATTTGCATATGTGTTTCTGTTAAGAAATATTCTGTACAGAAATTGTTGTTCCTGTGCAGATTTTTTCCCCACAGAAAACACCACATGTGAATTTTGTGCAGAATAACTCCTAGAATTAGAAGAGTCTCTTCAGTGCAAATTTTATTTTCATCAGGGTTTCCCAACATTCACAATTATTGTTTTTTTTAAATATGTTTTTAGTATTCTTTCACTGCTCACTCTCTCTCTCTTTTTCAGTACTAGAGAAATAGGTTTTTCAACTATTTTCTAAATATTCTAAAATATTATTTCCATCACTAACACAGACATACACACAAAGAGAGAGAGAGAGAGAAAGATCCTATTTATATTTGTATACAGTCAGAAACACATAGGCCTGTTACAGACTGCCAAAATAAAGCTGCTTCGGGTCTCTTTGGAGGTATGCTGTTTCAATGATGCATGCATCCTAAGAATCCGTAAGCTGCACCAAAGCTGCCCTCCAGTGCTTAGGAATGGAGTGTGACTTTGGTGCGACCTCCGGACTCTTAGGACCCATGCATCATTTAAATGGCATACCTCCAAAGAGACCCGAAGCAGCTTTATTTGGGCAGTCTGTAACAGGCCATAGATGTTCAAGCATACAGCTCAGAAGGACAAGTAATTCATTTGGGATAGTGAAGCACAATCATGTAAACAGTGGTAAATGTTGCATTAGCTGAGATGTGGAGACAAAACAGAAAAATGCAAATTTTTTTCTATGATTGTTGGTACTTTCTTTACTTAATATATTTGGAGAACTGTTCTCCAAAATTAAATATGCAACCTTTCCACTATTCACTTTTTCAAATTTTGACTTATCAACATTTTGCTATAGTAATGCCCTCCCTTCCTTCCCTCCTTCCTTCCTTTCTTCTTTCCTTTTATATCCTGCCTTTGTCCCAACATGGGAGCCAATGCCGCTTACAGTAATTTAAACAAAATTCAGCTAAAATAGTATTTTACAAAAGTTAAAAAATAAGCAATCAATTCTATTTAAAAACACATAATTAAAACAATTTAAGGTGCATTTAAATTCAAAAGCTAAAAGCACAAGATACTGCATTCATAACACTGTTCTGCTACATGATGCAAAAATGAAATATCTGCCTAAATAAAAAGGTTTCTGTCTGCATGAGGAAAGAGGGCAGAGAGGGCCAACCAACCCTTCCATGGGAGAGAGTTCCACAGCTGGAAAGCAGCCCTTAGAAAATTCTCTCCCATGTCCTCATTTGACATGCCTGAAATGGTATTGAGGCTGAGGAGAGAAAGCCCATCCTCTAAAATCTTAAAACTTAGATAGGCCCATATAGGGACATACAGGACCAAAGCAGATGGGCAGAAAGTGAATGTTGGAATACATGGATCAGGAATCCATGGATATGGAGTGCTGGCTGTACACTGGACCTAAGGTATATATTGCTTTAAAGGTCACCACCAGTACTTGAATTCTGCAGTTTCAGTCAGAGAATTTTATCTTCACTGTGGCCAGCACTCATCAGCAACCTGACTGCAGCATTTCAGACCCACTGCAAGTTCTGAACAGTTTTCAAAGGCAGACCCAAGTAAAGTGCTTTACTGTAATCTAAACAGTATTTAATCAAGCCATGTGTCATTGTAGGTATATCTGACTTCTCAAAGAGCAGACACAGCTGGCATAGTAGTTCTGTCTGTGCAAATACATTTCTGACTATCACCAAAACCCAAGTATGTAAATTCAGACCTGAGTCCAAAAGTATGCCCAAATGGTCCAGTTATGTCTTCCAAGGAAGGGTATCTCTGTCAATTTAGGCTAAATTCCTATCCTTTGATTTGCCTTATGACTGACTAGGAGCATGTTTGTCTTGTCTGGATTAGGTTTCAGTTTGTTTGTTCTCATCCATTCCATTGATAATTTTATAAAATAGTTTAGCACAAAAACAGCTTTCTTGAAGTTAACCGGAAAGGAGAAATAGAGTTGGTTGCAAATAGTTATACAGTACTGGTGACAACAAAACTGAAAACTCTGGATAACCTCTCCCATATCTTGTACAACTGATTTAGGACTGAAATAGACAGCCTTGAAGGGGCGGCTTCAAACCATTTTTTCCAAAGACAGATTGGGGCCATGACCCCAGTCCACCTTAAAGCCACCCAAAAAAGGAGCAGCAAAGAGCCACTTATTTTCTGGGCAGCTAAAAGCTGGTTTTTCCTAGCCACCTTGGCTGGAAGCCAACTTTAAGGCAGTCCAGTGGCATGTAACATGTAAACACCATACTGCCGGAGTGCCTGGAATCCGGCCCACATGTGGGCAGCTGCCTGGCTTGAAGCCAGCTTCTGGGTGTCTTGGGGCATGTGTCATCTGCACACCATGCCCCCAAGACACCTAGAAGCCAGCTTTTTATGCTTGTCTGTTCCAGACCTAAATCCAACATCAGTCTTAAAAGAACTGAGAGTGCATCTACACTGTAGAAATAATGCAGTTTGACACCACTGTAAGTGCTGTAGCTCCATCCTATGGAATCTTGGATCTTATAGTTTTAGAAGGTATTTAGTCTTCTCTGTCAAAGGACCCTGGTGCCTCACAAAACCAGGATTCTGTAGGGTGGAGCCATAGCAATAGCAAGTTCATTTCTATACCACTTATTGGTGTACTTAAGCACTCCCTAAACGGTTTACAGCATGTATGCTAATTGCCCCCAACAAGCTGAGTACTCATTTTAGTGACCTTGAAAGGATGCTAGGCTCAGTTGACCCTTAGCCCCTGGCTGGTATTGAACTCACAACCTTGTGGTTTGTGAGTGAGTGGCTGCAGTACAGGCATTTAACCACTGCACCACCAGGGCTCTTGGCCATGGCAGTTAAAGTCATTATTTCTACAATGTAGATGCACCTGGATTTAGGAACTTAGGAATCTTCTTTATGGAGAGACATATATAGCTCAGTATTACCAGCTCTAATTAGCAGTAGTTCTTCAGGTTTTCAGGTAGGAATATTCCCTAGTCCTACCTAGGGATTCCTAGTATTTTCTTGCTGAAATATTAACCAGGCCCAACACTTCTGGGTGTATTCAGATGGTAACACAATGTACTTTTGAGTTTCATGTTGTAGATTGTTGAGTACTTTATAAACAACTGTTTATCTGCAAAGTGTGTAACTTTATTTTTCAAAGTAAACTTAAGCTATAGAAGACATGTATTTTTCATGGAAAATGGGTGCAGAGGTTCAACCGAATCTAATTTTCATCTTGTTGACATTCATATTTGCTTACCTGTAATAAGTCATATTTGTGCCTAAGAGGACAAAGTTAATGGGTATGTAACGTTGTGAGATAAAATGTACTGGAAAGATTGAGGCATTGTTACGCCTACATTTCCCATAATAATTCCTACACTGTCAGTATTTGATGGATTAAAAGGATTTCTAATGGAGTAGGTTCTCTCTCTGTTAAACATGAAACTGAAGAAATATAACAGTTCAGGGGAAGATTTTCATCACATAACCACATAAGAAATAATCTGTAGCTTTGTTGACTAAGGTCTGAAATGGCTTCACATTTTCAAAACAAAGATATGTTATCTGCATAACTTTGTAGGATGTGTGTGTGTGGGAGGGTGATTCACAGTACAGTTGGTCCTCCATATCCACAGATTTTATATTGACGGATACAACTATCCATTAATATAAATTCCAAAGCAAAAAACAAAAACAAAAACCCAAACCTTGATTTTGCCATTTTATATAAGGGACACAATTTTACTATGACATTGTATTTAATGTGACTTGAGCGTCCACGGTATCTGGGGCCCAGAGAGCAACCAAACCCCAGCGAATGCCGAGAGGCTACTGTACATTTCACTCCTGCATTTGGCTATCTTTTGGGGTGAAACACTAAATAATTATTGTCATATAGCCTGGAATGAATGGAAGAAGGACTGTATCAGTGCACTAATTCCAGTTATAGAAAATAGCCTGAAATTTTAACAGAGCTCGACATTCTTCCACATTCTTAAAGTCTAACACTATGCATCTTCATCTGTAAGTTCTGCACTTTTTTAACCAGCAAGTTTTTTACTAATACATTTTGAATTATTTAAGGGATCTCACAAATAATTGTTCAAATGAAGGCTGTTTTTAAAAAATAATTTCACCATGTTAGTTGCTGATATGATCTTTGATGCTTCTGGGTCAACCAAGTAGTTCTTAGAAAAGTTGAATCACATAGTAAACAACATTCATGACACTCATCATTACCATATACCTTTCACTACTGTATAGTTCTTCCCAAAGAGTCAGCAGTCTTACACAAATATTCCCCTTAACAATTCATACAGGGCATATCAGTTCTACCTTTACTCCATTAACGTTTTTTGTTTTCTTCTTATACTATCTCCATTCATAGCTTCTTATTTTGTCTGCTGGGTGAAAAGAGAATAATAGAAAGGTGGATAGCTTAACCTTGTGGAACAATATGAGTAAGAATTTACCAACCAAAGTATACAGAAGAGAAATTTAGGGCCCAAACAGACAAGCCAAAATAAAGCTGCTTCGGGTCACTTTGGAGGTATGCTGTTTAAATGATGCATGCTATGCGTCCTAAGAGGCTGGAAGCTGTGCCAAAGTCACGCTCCAGTTTTAAATACTGGAGTGCAGCTTTGGTGCAGCTTCTGGGCTCTTAAGATGTGTGTTTCATTTAAACAGCATACCTCCAAAGTGACCCAAAGCAGCTTTATTGCTGCCTGTCTGTTTGGGCCCTTAGTGCCCAAATGCCTTGGCCTACCAGAGTATATACTTCCTTGTATAGGACTGAACTGGCTGCAAAAGGAAGTAGTAGTAGTACTTGTAGTAGTAGTAGTAGTAGTTGTTGTTGTTGTTGTTGTGTGTCTTCTAGTTGTTTCCAACTTATGGTGATCCTAACACAAACCTATCGTGGCATTCTTTTGGCACATTTATTCAGAATGGGGTTGCTGTTGTCATCCTTTGAGGCTGAGAGAGTGTGACTTGCCCAAGTTCACTCAGTGGGTTTACATGGCTAAACCAAGATTTGATCCCTGGTCTATGGACTTGTAATCCAACACTCAAACTATTACACCACACTGGCTCTCAAAAAAAAAAAAATTGTTAAAATTGACTGGGAAGGAAAATGAACATCTATTGCTAGATAACAACTGACTTCCACTTGCTTGTGTGTTGCTAATCTTCCTCTCTTGACATTAATCACAGGTAGCTTGGGAAATTATGTTGCTATATTCTTTGATTTATAAATAGGAATTTATAATGGAAAAGCTGTCACAACCTGAAGTGTAGTCGTCTCAAACACATGGCCCTAATCAACAATGTATTAATTAGCACTGCAGAGACAAAACACCTCAGGGAGACAGATCCGCCTATTCCTTCCCCATTGCTCTGCACTGATTTCTTCAAGCCTCACTGCTTGGAGACTGGAATGTTTTCCTTTGGAACAAATGCTCATCGAGATACCAATGGCCCAAGAGCCCTGAAATACAGTTTGTTCACCATGGGTATCTGTTGTGCTGGATAAATGGTACAAAATAGCAAGAGTTTAGTTAATTGCAGTTTAAAAAATAAACCCGAGATGAAAACAAAACACATATTGTTCTAAAATAACTTATCTGTATTTTTCATCTTGAGCCAGATCATTGTGTGGTTCTGAACAGGTTTTTGCTAGGTTTAGACTGCCCAGGGTAGAAAATTTAAACATGTGGTGCTTTGTGCAACCCCAAATAGGCCCTACTGATACAGATTCCTTCTCTTCTCTCTGAACATCAGGGCACTTTGAAACAATATGTGCAGAAATTCTGAAATTATCTTAGAATGTCACCATCTGTTGGGAGGAACATAAGGCCCACAGTAGGGAGTAGCTTTCAAAAATAGGTTTGGGGGAATCCATTTTAGTTGTTGTTGAATTCTTATTTCCTTAAAAATATAAAGTAGCTATTGTTATGATTTGAAACCATATTTTGAATATATATTTTTCCAAAATTAGGACTCTGAAAAAATGCTATTGGTAGCAAATCATGAAACAAGATATAGGTAAAGAAATTAGACAGTTAGTCTTGAAGAAAGAACAAACATTGCCTGGGTGTTTAATTATGCTAGTTATAAACAATGAAATAAAGAAAGGGAGAATCTAGTTGAGAGAGAAAAATGGGGAAAACCAAAGAAGTGTACTGGATTTGTATGATGGTCCTTAATAATTAATCATGCTGAATCATAAACAATGCTATAATCTGATGGCAGATAGCCAGAATAACATTATTAGCCTCATTCCTTTCTTATTATTATTATTATTATTATTATTATTATTATTATTATTATTAAATGATTAGATATTCAGTAGCCATGAGCAGAAGGCCAGGTAATCCTTATAGGTGGAGATAAGAACAAATAGGGGCTGTGTGTGTGTGTGTGCGTGTGTGCACGTGCACACGTGGGCACGCACACACGCCTTCAAGTCATTTCTGACTTATGGCTACCCTAAGGCCACTCTATCATGGGGTTTTCTTGGCAAGATCTGTTCAGAGGTTTGTCACTGCCTCCCCTGAGCCTGGGAGCCTATGACTTGCCCAAAGTCACCTAGTGGGCTTCATGGCTGAGCAGGAATCAAACCCTGGGCTCCAGAGTTATGGCTCACTGCTCAAATCACTATGCCATGCTGGCTTTCCAAGGAAGCACTAGAGATAGTATAAAAGCTACCCCCAGAATCCCCAAAGGTAGGCTGTTTATGACAGCCTTCAGTAATGTCATACTTAGTTTTTTTTTCCCCTGATAGCCTTTATGCTGCTTTTGCTATCCCTCTCTAGTAAATACTCTTAAAATGTTGATTAGAGAGAGGGAAAGGGCACCTCTACTCTAAATATAGGCTGTTAGATACTGCACTGTAATACAGTGTCTGTTATCAAGATATACCAGATGCTATAGACAGGAGCCAGCATGGTGTAGTGATTTGAGCATTGGACAACAACTCTGGAATTTGATTCCCAACTTGGCCATGGAACCTCCTGGGTGATCTTGGGCAAGTCACATACCTCAGCATCAGTGGAAAACAATGGCAAACTCGCTCTCAACAAATCTTGCCAAGAACCCCCTATGATAGGTTTGCCTTAGGCCATCATAAGCTGGAAACAGCCTGAAGACACATAGCAACAACAACAACAACCTTTATGATAGTGATTCCTTACAAATGTAAGTCTGTATGGTTGCCTCTTTATGTTTCCAAAGATGAATATGATGTAAGACATTCCTAACATACAAAATTGCTTGGGTCCAAAATAGTTGAAAGACTGCCTCCTCACATATGAGTCTGTCAGAAATTTGAGATGTTCAGAGAAGACCCTGTTGTATGTTCTAGGCTCCTTCAAGGTCTAACAAATAAAAGACGCCCATTCACCCACATTCCCTTCCATAACTAGTCTTGTCTTCTTCCTTTAAATGCTTATGTTTATCAAAATTAAAATCTCTAAGCACTTTCACATGGCAATGAAAGGCCTTCTTCCATTTGGCCTGCAGACTGGCTCACTTGGACATTGCCATTACTATTCTCTGCTTTCATTGTATGATGAATAGGAAGAGGAAATATCTGACAGTTTCACTTTCTCTTATATTTAGGCTGAATTTCTACAGCATTGATCATTGGCACGGTACAGACCACCGAAAAAGGGCAGCCTGCCAGCACCTGTTTTTCCGCCAGCGGGAAGCCGCATCTGCCAAACCATGTGGCTTCCCGCTGGTGGAAAAAGAACCCTTGAAAAGCAGGTTCTTTTTATTTCGCGGTGGCAGCGTAACACTGGCACCACTGGCATACTCGTTACGTAAGCACCGCATGGTTCTTATGTAACAATGGTTGCACCCATGTATACAGGGTGTCACCATTGTTATACCCTTGTCATGTGCTAGGGTTGAGGGGCATGTGGGCTCACTACCCCGAGGGAACCTTAGCACGTGACGAGGGTGTCACGAAAGGCTTGTCTGTTCCAGGCCCTAGTTACACTGACCAGAGTAAACATTCTGCAGGTGGAACCACGCTATGTCTATCCTTTTATCATCCCTAGGGCTCATCATTTCACTTCAATAGCCTTCCTACACAGCCTGTCAGTGGCTGGTGGAAAGCAGGGTGCCAAACAGAGAATGATGGCATCATCTGCTAGATCTGCTGGGATCATCTAGAGGTTTTGGTGCATAATATCATTCTGTATCTGGCAACAGAGGCATAGTCAGAAGTATCTGATCCCCTTCACTCTCCACCAGCCACTGAATAGCTGTGGAGGAAATTATGACAGCAGAAAGATGAGTTTTGGTAGGGCATCTTGGCCATTGTAGAGGGGGAAAGAGAATGCCAACCTCTGCAATGATGAAGAAAAAGTCATATGGAGGTGTATGTGTATGTATATGTGACTGAGAGGGTACTGACCTTAAGGTTTGTTTCTCCATCTTAAATATAAAGAAAAATGCAAATTTGGGTAAATTCCTCAGGGACCTAGATCCTACAAAATTTTCCCATTTGCACAAGCCAAATTCAAATTCAGTTTACCATATGGAGAAGAATACACTGTACAGGCATGCATTTTTAAAAAAATGGCCACTAAAGATGAGGAGCCTCTCAGAAAAAAACAGAGATGGCAACTCTCATTCAGCACTAATAATAATAATAATAATAATAATAATAATAATAATAATAATAATAATAATAATAAGTTTTATTTATATACTGCCCTGTGGCGAACCAATCCGGGCGGTTTACAACATTAAAATAACATACAGCATAAAAACAATATATTTCCCTCCCCCCTTAAAAAGCTATTAAACTGCATATCTAAATTAAAACCACAATAACTAGTTAGAACAACAATAAATTAAACAAAATAATACCAACCGATAAACCACTAATGTGGTTGAATACATAAGGAATCAATCCCATACTCTTGAGAGTTGCACATGGGCCTAAATGTCCATTTTGATTTCTCCCACATACAATTTTAACCTCAATGGATTGTTCTGTTATGAACACATAGGCCTGTTACAGACTGCCAAAATAAAGCTGCTTTGGGTCTCTTTGGAGGTTGGCTGTTTAAATGATGCATGGGTCCTAAGAGCCTGGAGGTCGCGCCAAAGCCACACTCCGTTCCTAAGCACTGGAGTGCAGCTTTGGTGCAGCTTCCGGATTCTTGGGATGCATGCATCATTTAAACAGCATACCTCCAAAGAGACCCGAAGCAGCTTTATTTTGGCAGTCTGTAACAGGCCATTATCTCTGTGCAATGCTCAGCAGCCAGGATCATCTTCTCTGCCCTTTGCTTTGATCATGTTACCTTGTTGTTATCCCTCCATTGGCTCCCCATTCCTTTCAGAATCCAATATAAAATTCTTCTCCTGACCTATAAAGCCCTTCATGGCTTGGCTTCCTCTTATTTGTCAGCACTCATCTCTCCTTACTGCCCTCCATGAGTATTGAGATCTTACAACATCAGTCTCTTGAACCAGCCAAGGGTCTCCTCCTCCCCTACTCAAATCCATCTCTCCTCCTGTGTTGCTCCTCATGCCTGGAATCTTCTCCCCACACGATTCAGAACTATTACTTCCTTGGCTAATTTTAAGGCTGATTTGAAGACAGTCTTGTTTAGAGAGACATTCCAAATTAATGGTTGTTAATCTGCTGCTTACTTTGTCTTTATTGTATATTAGTTAGTATTATTTTAGAGATATTTTAATCATGTAATGCTGTTGTTTTAGATTGTACACCACTTGGCAGGTTTTTCTTCTTTTTCTTCTTCTTATTTTATTTGACCTTTACTATGTAAAGCACTGTGCAAACTTTACAGGGCTGTATAAATAAATGGTAATAATAATAATAATAATAATAATGCTGGTGGCCAATGGAGCTCCTCTGATTTCAGTTGAATTTTTAAAGGAACTCACTCTGCTGAAAGTATTTGAGGGGGCTAAGGCCCAGGAACATCAATAGCTCCTTTAAAGTTCAGTTTTAACCTTGGAGCTGATCCATTGTCCCATTAGCATCAGACTAACTAGCTTCCACTGCTTGAACATGAAGAAATGTGTGGATTTTGGTTAATCCATTAACTGAAACTAAATTTTCACCCATTATTAATGCTGACTGACTTATCGACACTCTTATGCATATACCCATCAGCAAAGCAGGATCTCACTGGCATTACAGCTGAATCTTGTGTCTGATCATGTACAAAGTGCAGATGATGACTGACAAATGATGGGAATTGTAGCCCCCAAAAGCCATGCTTCCAAGTTCTGGGTAAATGTGTGCTGTTTGGTGTGCAACAACTATTTGAAATATTTGGACCATCAAGGATCTGCATGTTGGAGCATAGAATTGGAAATATTATTAATACTAGTGAAGGCAGACAGCTTTTGGCACATTGTTATACAAAGACAGAAAACACTTAACCAATTTAAAAGGGAATAATGCTTAGAAGAAAAGTGGAAGATTACGATAAGTCAAACTGAAACTCAAAATAGCCTAACCAAAAATGTTCTGTTGCTGCATGGAAATGATATGAGTTCTTTCAAAAGGATATAGATATATGCATGAACCAGAATTCAAATTCATTTCTTCTCTTGTTCATTCCATTTATATTTGTTTGTTCTGTCTGCATTGGACTCAGTCTGTAGTATTAACTGTAAATCCAGCAATATTGTCAAAACAGTTACTCTAAGCTCTACCTTATTAACTGGCAAGCAGAAAACAGCAGAATCCACCTGAAATTTTACTGCATCTTTTCTTTCTTTCTTTTCTCCAAAGAAACTGCCTTTAATTTATAATCTTCCTGCTGCAGCTGCTTGTCTTTTATGAAATGGCAAAGATGGAAATGGAGCTCTCAAACTGAGTAGCATTGCAGCTGGAGTGAGAACAAAAGGCTGCACATCTCATAAACTGGTGTCTTTCCCAAAATTGACTAGAAAGAGAGAGAGAGATCACAAGGTGGAAAATGCGAAGTAAACAGAAATGCTTGTGACTCATACTTCTACTCATCTCAAATATTAGTCAGAAAAATGGTTTTATATTGAAGGGATCAGGAATTCCTCACTGATCTCACCCCTGCCTTTGGAGGTGTGGGATGGATCTTTGTCTTGTTGCTTCAGTTTAGAAAACTGAGAGAGACAACACTAGTAAATTTAAGGAGACAACACCAAAACTTCAAAGGAGACCAAAATTCCAATGTGACACAGTGTGCTGTCTTTGGAAAGAATGAAAACTGATGCTTAGGGTGTTTGTTTTCCAACAGTATGTGCTTTAAGAATGAAAAGAATAGGGGGACATTGCACATATTTACAGTGGTTTGATTTGCATGCACAGTAGGATATCATCAGTGTAACTTTGTGATAAAGAGACTTTGTGAGTGGCATACAAGCAACAGACTTTGTAGGTGACAGTAGGGCAATTGTGGGGCAATTGTGGCCCTTGGAAGACCCCTGTCAACCCCCCCCCCATTTTTTTTAAAAAAATTAATAAAATATGACTTTCATCAAAACCAGCATAGAAAGCTTTCCATACACACTCCCCAAACCCTCATCCCACAAAATATATATATATATTTTTTCAGATTATCTTCTGATGACGGGAAGTGATGTGAGGTATTCTGGGAAAAGAGCAGGATACAAATAAACAACAACAACAACAACAATATTTTGGCATGATGAAGAATGAGGTCAATGGAAGGGGAACAATGGGGGTGGGGAGGTGGTAGAGCTTTTACCAGACCTTCAACTAGGATTGGTAAGTAATACAAGCCATGCAATGATCAAATGTATGAATGGCAATTGTTTCCCTCACTGGATTAGAACAGGGGGCAATAAAGGGATTTTAGGTTTTTTTTGTCTCCACTGGGTCATAGTCAAAATCAGAGGGTCTGTGTATAGTATTTGCACATTTTTATAAAACACAGTCAATTGTTAATTGCAAGAATGGTGCCATTATTGAAGTTAGGAATGTTGCATGCCTGAACTTACTAGTAATTAGAATGTGTCACCATAGGAGTTTAGGGTCTATATTTGCTATTTGTTTGTTTACAACCTCTCATTTCCTGAATCATGTAGACTTTCCTTTTGTTCTTTCTGCGTCTCATCTGCATGTGTGTTGTTGTTCTCTGGTTTTTTGCCGTCAAGTTTGTGCTGAGGAAGGGTCTCTTTCATGAGATGCTCCATACTTCATGCTAAAATGTAGAGGATTTTCAGAGGATTGCTATGGAGGGATAGTCATCTCTCACTCAGTGTTCCTTGGAAGAACAATATCACCAATAACTGAACTTTTTTTTTAAAAAAAGCAGAGGATTGGGTCTAAATGTTGCATGAAATGGAGCAGACACACAAGGAGAACACAGCATCCATCCCCGGCTTTACCTTTCCCACTATGTTGCTTAAAGCATTGTTCTGTCCTCTTAGCTAAGATATGATATCAGAAATGATCTGGATAGAGGTGAAAAATTATTTGAAGCAAGATAGCATAGAGAGGTTTGGCATGCTGTGATTCTTCTCTTCTCCACATGAAAAGGGTAGCCCCCTGACTGTTCCTGGTTTGTGACTAGGGAAGATCACATCAATAAAGTTAATAGATCTGCTCCAATTTGACAATTTGTCCTATTTGTGCCAGGATTCAGAATAGACATGCTTCCAAATCAATTGGGAAAATCCCTCAAAAAGCATATCTTTGTTATTGTTTAGATACAGATTTCTGAGACTGTTCTTGCAGAATTTGGATTAACCGGGATTTAATGGTAGCCGATTATGCCCCTGGAGTGCATATTTTATAACTAGATTTTAATAGCAATAAGTTCATGGGAAACTATTTGTAGTGTGAATGAGTCTTTAGCCAATGGGTGATTTCCCCCCTCCCTTAGATTTTTAAATGCTGTGCACTCTTTCAATGCCCTTGGCCCAGTAAGTGAGACTTACCACAATGAGCAATGTCAGATGACATTGAAAAATGATCTGTCACTAGTGTGAGCAGAACTGACTTAGGAGAGCTTTATCATGGAAGGCAGAAAAGATTAATGTTAGCCTCAACTTGAGTCAATCAGTGTCAAAACTAACCAAAGCAATTGATTAAATGGAAATGCTTAACAGAGTCTGTTATCAATAAATAAGGATGAATACTGATGCTAATCTGGAAGCTCTAGTGCTAGAAGACTTCCTAGTCCCATACTTTGATTGCTGGACAGGTCATGCAGATGGGTCAGGGACACTGGCAAGCAGAGTTGTTTCATACTAAATATTTATAGTATTATTATTCCATTTTAACCTCCATGGCTGCATGTTATGGAATACTAGAGTTTGTACTATGGTGAGGCGCTACTGCTCTCTGGCTGATAATTCTGAATGCTCCTGCCTAGGGTACATTTACCCTTTGGAAATAAAGAAGTTTGATATCATTTTAAATGCTATAGCTTGATCTTATGGAATCCTGGGATTTCTAGTTTTACAAGTGTTTAGTCTTCTCTGCCAAAGAGTGCTGGTGGCTCACAAAACTACAAAGCCCAGGATTCTGTAGGATTGAGTCATGACAGTTAAAGTGGTGTCAAGTTGTGTTATTTCTATAGTGAAGATGTGCTCGTAAACTGCAAATCCCAGGATTTCATAGGCGGGGTACAGACCGCCCAAAAAGGGCGGTCTGCCAGCACCTTGTTTTGCCACATGAGGAAGCCGCAGCAGACAAACCACGCGGCTTCCTCACACGGCAAAAACAACCCACAAAAGCGGGTTCTTTCTGCAGTGCCATTGTGATGCCACAGTGCATCAATGGTGCACTCACGATGTCACAAGGGGGCATGATGTGTGGACACTAAGCGTCCGTTGCATCAAAATGGCAGCGCTCATGTGTACAGGTCGCCACCATTTTGACGCCCTCGTCACGTGCTGGGAGTGAGGCACATATGGGCGGTGCACCCTCAGCCAACCCCTAGCATGTGATGAGGGCGCACTATAGGCCCATTTGTACAGGGCCATAGTTTGGAACCATGGCAGCTAAGTTGGAATCACAGAACTGTATAAAAGGGCCCACAGACCATGGAAACAACAATCCTGTTCACCTGACAATCCAGTTCGTTTTTTTCTTCTTCTCATAAATAACTCCGAGAACACAAGTAGGCACAGCATTTGGCCTACTGGGCTATTTGACTGCAGGGTTAGAAAGACTGTTATTCATTAATTTCCCTAATCCCTCTCTGCTAGAAAACCTGAGATGGACTGCATCTACTGACATGATTTTAACTTAGTCCCACTGCCTACAGTGGTTTCTGCCAAACAGGAATAACCTGAAGTCCATGGAAACCATGATTTGGCAGGAGGAGTGTGCAGCCACTGCCTTAGTTTTGCCATTACTGACTTAAGGCAAGAGGGCGTTAGTTCAGTCCAGAACAGGACTTGTTACCTTTAGTTGAAAGGTTAATGTAACCTTTTACTGGAAAAATATAGACACGTCTTTTATGTTATCTGGAAGTCTGAATGATTTTTCTCTGTTTTTTGTAGATTCAAGAATGGCATATATAAAAGAATCAGGGAAGACTAGCTATTCAGGACACTAGAGGCCATGTGGAAAAGGCTTATTTAATTATAATTGTTAATTTATTCCATGTTCATTTATTACTTATAATCTTCTTTTTCTTCCCAAGGAAAGCTTCGAAAGCTGCCAAAAACAAATACAAGAAAAACAAAGTGGTCACAATATGAAAATAATCAAAATAATAAAACAGAACTATGACAGAGAACAAGCAAAACCAAATCATTATCTAATCTGCATCACCATGAGTACAATCCTATGCTACCATTGAACTCAATTGAACTTACATCTGAGTGGACAGAATTGCTTTGTAAATTTGTTAAAGTCAATACTTAACAAATAATGCAACATCAATTCCACAGACTAATAACATTCACTGTAGTTTAAAATCCAATAAGTATATCAAAAATAACACCAAAACAAATAATAGCAGTGTTTGAAAACCCCTAAAACTCAATTAAGCATAATAATAACACAATTCAGCCACACTGAAACACACAAGGAAGTAATGAAACTGACAGCAGCAGCTAGCCTAATGAATAAACTGATGAGGCAGCTTCTGCATAAATGTGAAAATAACAATAGGAAACCAAAAAGAAGGGATATGGAGCCAGGCGATGGTCAAGGAAAAGAGAAACTATTTAAAAAGAGAGTTGCACCCAGTTTCCAAGAATAGTCAATGTGTGGCTGGTGGTCCTGCCTCACACCCATCAACCCAACCTTCTCTGCTTGGAACCATCTATTCCATCTCTTCCCCTCTTCTTACTACTTGTAATCACTCCTTCCAGTATCGATGATGATGATGATGATGATGATGATGATGATGATGATGATGATGATGATGATGATGATGATGATATTGATTATGATTGCTGGAAACCTTATTTGGCCTCCACCTCTGGTCAATGTGATGAGTACTGCTATTATGCCCTGTCCTTTGATTTACAATGAAAATCCCCAGAACAGCTAATAAAATAATTATAACATTTTTATAATATAATAATAACAACATAGATACCATTTCAGTAATATCACGTTTGGTTCTTTTAATTTTCTATCATTAATACAAAATCACAGAAACTTAGGCGGGTTACAGACCGCCAAAAAATACGTAGTGACTACGTATTAGGGTTAGGAAGGTGCGGTGCTTCCGCACCCCCCTAACCCTAATACATAGTCACTACGTATTTTTCGACGGCGGCTGTTCCAGACGGCCGCCGCCATGTTTACGTCTTGGACGCATAGCGTCCAGACATGTCGCGGCGCCTATGACGTCGCGAGTGCACCAGCGGAGCCTCGCAGCATCATAGCTGCACCATGGAAAGAAGCTCCATTTTGGCGCTTCTTTTTTGCTCCAAAACGGAGCCGCGCGGTTTTGCTACAGCGGCTCCCTCACGAAGCAAACAGCGGCGGTTTATAACCCACCTAAGACTCTACTGTAAGAGTCAGAAGGGACCATAACAGCTATGTGGCCCAAACTCCTGCCACACAGGAATACACAACTACAGCATTCCTGACAGATGTCCATCTAACAATACAACCTATATTTAAAGACCTCCAGAGAAGGACCACAGAGGGATTTAGATAACTTTAAAGCAGATGATGAAGAAAGCGAAATAGTCCAACATTTTCATACCTTGGCTCAATCATTAATCAGAGTGGAGACTATAGTCATGAAATCAGAAGACGATTAGAACTTGGAAGAACAGCTATTGTGACAATGATGACCCTCTCACTAACTGAAGTGTCTTTATTATTAATTATTCTTATTACTCTTGGTAATGTGTTTGTTGTTATCTGTAAAATTACTTCCGGCCACTCCTCGTTGAACATGAAGAAAACAAATAACTTTATTTACATTCAGAACTTAGTATCTTTCTCAGCGGTTAGTTCTCAGGCTTAGTGTTACAGTATGCAAGTTACTTCAGTTGTTACAAATTTACTATGTTTACTTTCCCTCACTGACTTCGGCTGGAACAGACAGGCAGTTTGCACCGCCCTGGGGCCAATTTTAGGGCTTGGGATACTGGAGCATCCGCACTCTCCTGAGCCCTACCGTGTGCTGCCGGCACCATAGTGGTGTGCCCCTGTACAGATGGGGCACACAACTATGACATCTGCACAGCGCAGCACCCAAACAGTGCCATGCTGCACGGATGAGATCAGTGTGCGTGAGCACGTCAATGGTATCCTGTGTGTGGCCTAAAAAGAACCTGCTGGGAGCGGGTTCTTTTTAGGGCTCCCAGGGGCCGCGCTGTTTGGTTGCAGTGGCCTTCACTGGGGGCAGAAAGGGGTGGCGTCTCGCTGCCCCTTTCTCCCCATCTGTCGAGCCCCTTAGTTCACACAGAACATATTCCCTTAATAACATTGCACTTCTCTTGTCCTTTAAAAGTTCCTTTTACTGAACTGAATCCCATCCAGCTGAACCTCTATTCTTAACTGCACCTCCTGGCAGCTTTTAAACACCCTCCTGCCTCAGCAGGCTTGACACACTCTCTTTAGCTCTCTCTGTCTGTCTTCCTTTTATATCTGCTCCTCAGACAGGCTCCTACCTTTTCAGCCTGTCCCTGGTTGGATACTCCAAACATTTTATTTTGCGAGTGCTTCTCCACACATCCAACCATCCATGTAAGGACCTCCAGAGAAGGACCACAGAGGATTTAGATAACTTTAAAGTAGATGATGAAGATGTCAAAATAGTCCAAGATTTTCATTCCTTGGCTCAATCATTAATCTGGGTGGAGAGTACAGTAATGCAATTAGAAGAAGATTAGGACTTGGAAGGACAGCTACAAAGGGCAGTGACGATCTAGACAAAATTCTGAAATGTAAAAATATACCACTGAATAACTAAAATTAGATAGTACTAGCCATCATATTTCCCACCTCTATGTATGAGTATGAAAGCTGGACAGTGACAGGAAGAAAATCAACTCATGTGAGATGTGGTGCTGGAGAAGAGACTGCTAAAAAGATGAATAAAAGGTTTACTTTTATCTATTTTATTGTTTGTATGTAGAGCGCTATGCAAATCTACAGCATTATATTAATAATAATAATAATAATAATAATAATAATAATAATAATAATAATGGTCCTAAATCAAATCAAGTCTGAACTCTTTCTAGAAGCCAGGATAACTAAACTAAGGTTGTTGTACTTTGACCATATAATGAGAAGACATATAATGAAAAGCCGATAATGCTTGGTAAGGTGGAGGACAGTAGGTAGAAGACCACACTCAGATGGATAGACTGAACAAAGGAAGACATGGCCATGAGTCTTTAGTACCTGAGCGGGGCTGTGAAGATGGGGTAACTTGGAGATTGATCATTCATGGGGTTGCCATGGTAGAAGTTGACTCAGAAGCATCTAACAAAAGGAGAGCCCCTCCCCGCCACTGCCCCCACATAAAGCAGACTATTCCACTCTAAAACATATATTACGGGGGGGGGGGGGGTTCTTGCTAAAGTTTAAGTTTCATTTATTTTCTTGTAATGTGAATCTGTTGGTTCATGTTCTTGTCTCTGGAGCCACAAAAAACAAGGTCACCCCATCTTTTACATTACATCATTTCAGATATTTAAAGATGATTATCATGTCACTTCTCAGTATTCTCTTCTCCGAGTTAAATATGTCCAACTCCCTAGGTTGTTCCTTATAATCTTTAATTTCCAGATTTTTGATCAACTTAGTAACCCTTTTGGGTTGTTGGTATCATTTTGACATGTGGTGCCCAGAACTGGACACAGCATTCCAGGTGAGGTCTGACCAAAGCAGAATAGAGCGGCACTACCATTTCCCTTGGTTTGGACACTATGCTTCTGATTATCTAATTCTGCTCTTCAGATTCAATATCTTTCTGTGAAGACAGGCCCATATTCAGATGTCAATTACTGGCTGGATTGCGATCATGGTAAACCAGGGTCCAGTGAGAAACCTTGCTTATCATACATGAGCAGTTTGTTGTTGCACAAAGCCCAATCAGCAGAGGTAGCTAAACAGACCATGAATGTTCGGTCTGCATTTTATTTAATTTGCAACAGGGATTAGTTCTCAGGCTTCTCTGTCCCCCGATGAGCAAGAGAAACAACAAATGATGGGTTAATTCCCTGGCTTTTTAAGGGAGTGACAAACCATAGAGTCTTCTCCAGTTGGATTCACATGTCCCAATAAACAAATCATAGATTGAGGTCCCATGACTTCTTGAATTCTAGCCTCTGACATCTGAGACTAATAAGATATGAAAATATCAAAGGGTGCATACGTCTGTATGAATGTACCCCTTTGATGGCTGTATCAATGCAGTATGAAAGGAAGCTATCCTTATAGTAAGAGGGAAAAAATACCAGAGTACTTTCTGAAATACAAACCTCAGTGTGAAAAACCTCTGGAAAAATTGAGTGTGTGGTGTGCTTGGTGTAAGTTGAATAGAGTTTGGTCTTCTCCCAAAAGGTTGAAAATGCTCACGGACAGCATATACTGATTGTGGAAAGCATTTGGGGTGAGGAGTGGGTAAAATATTCAAATCTGTTTCAACAAGAACTCAAAAGTGATATTTCAGTGACAGTGTCACTTGAGGTCATTGAGGTGACAGCTTATAAAACAAAATGTACTTGCCATAAGGCACATTAACAAAATAATATCAAAATATACGTAGTAAGTGGACAGGATGACATTTGAAAAGAAGTACACACAAAGAAAAGGCCAGTAGGAGGAAGTATAATAGATGGCTGAAATTAAGACAAAGAGGAAATATTTATCCTATTTTCTGAGGAACAAAGTTTCAGGCTGTAATTCTAGCTTCAACCCTCTTCTCACTAATGGTTGCTAGTTGTAGACACAGTCCCAGCTGTGGGGTGGGGACAATGTGTTTTTTAAACAGGCAAAGTGAATGTTCAGCCTTTGGAAGTGGGAGTTTTAAGGAATCTTTTGTTCTTCAACCATTTGGTGTTCTGATAGAGTATATCTCAATTTGTTTCCTCTAGTGAATCAAACAGAAATGTGGCATATGCAAGATCTCAGTGTCCCAGGACTGGAATAAGAAGCATCAGTCATCAAAATGCTGGAATGTGGACTATAACAGCTTGGGATGTTAATATTAATATTTACAAACTCTACCTATGGCAGAGTTGTCCATTGTTTTTATTTCAGAATATGCATATATGTTTGGGAGTGGAAGAACATGACATATTGCTCCTTTTTTTCCTCTCCAACAGCCTATGAAGAATGTTTGAAAATATTCATTAAGGTCTGAAAAAAATATCCTTGAACAGCTGCTTCTTTTTTATTCCTTCCCTTTCAAGCTTTTCACATCCTTAGCATAGCATTCTTTGTGTGACAATGGGAGAGCCCTGGTCAATCAAACTGATACTAAATATATGGCATCAGGAACACTTGGCCAATATGCATCTTACTATCGATAAGGATTACCTTTCCTACTCTCAAACTAAAGACTAGGGCTAATGTGTACCTAAAATCCCATCATTTCCAATAGATTTTTACTGCTGTCTTCCACATAGCCTATTCTTCACTACTATCTTCCTGGGAAACATTTCAGTAAAAAAGAAAGACTAGGCTATATTAGCTACATTTGGGGTGCTATCTCATGACATCATACTACCCATGCGCTATGAATGTGAATGGTGGTTACTATATGATTCTTCTCTATCCCATGGGAAATTTATTCAACAGTTCCAGAATCTAATTGCAGAACAGTGGGTTCTTAGTATCAGCTGGAGTTTGGTTCCAACACACACACACACAAACACACACATACACCAAAATCTGGATACCAGAATCTGTGGATGCTCAAGTGCCATTATATACGGTGGCATAGTAAGATGGTGTTCCTTGCATAAAATGGTAAAATCAGGGTTTGCTTGTTGGAATATATATATATATATATATATATATATATATATATATATATATATATATTATAGTATGCTGTTGTGCATGAAACCACATATTGGTTATCTGAAACATTATGGGTTGGTATTTTGGGGGTGGGAAAGTGACAAAACATGAAAAGCCAACCCCAGCAGTTAGTCCCCACAATGACAAATTTCTGTCACTCATAGAACTGGCAAAAATGTAACAACTTTTTAGAACTGATAATTGTAAGGCAGTAAATGTGGCCATTTGGCTTGAAAATACGGGGTTATTTTCTATAATGACCAAAAAGCTAGATGGAATATAATAACATTCTGTCCTTGTCTTTGTTTTGACACCTGTTTTTTCACCCATAGTTAATGCCCTACAGCTCTTCTGTTTTTGGATTTAGATTTGTGGGCAGTTTCAAAAGGATTTCTTTTTTAAAAAAAGAAAAAGAAGAAGTTGAATAGTTTTTGTTTTGCTGATTTGGAAAACAAACAAACATAAATATCAAGGGAAATAACAGCTCTTGAGGTTCCATGATTGGGATATTGGAAGGAACTCATGAAATGTGTCCTGCTTATTGACCCCTCAAAAGCTTCACTCTCTCGATGTAACAAGGAGTGCAACAAAATCCTTTGGCTTTAAAAACGTCTCTAATATGAATCCAGAATTTGTCTGTTTGTGCAGTCTGGATTTTTATTTATTTGAACATGGAGTTCTCAGATGGTGTCTATGCAAGATTACTCTATAAATCCAGGTAAGGAAGCTAGTACAAATGTCTGATATCAAAAGAACAATACACTGAACAAACCTCATGTACCAGCTTTTAATTTTAAGAACATTGTATGCTAACCAAGTAAGCAACAAATTGTTTTCTTCTTATTTTTAATCTTTGCTACTTTGTTAAGATGTTAAGTATTAAGGATTTATAATTCATTCTGAATTAACATTAACTGGAGCTTGTATTCCCTTGCTGGAATACAAATGCTTCCTATTTCTGCCAATTAAAATGAGGTATAAGACATTAAACCTTTCCAAAATTATTCAGATGGTTTAGCAGTATTGGTAGTTTGGGTCTCTTTCACACTACACATGTATAGCACTTCAGTCCCATTTCAACTGGCATGGTCCCATCCTATGAACTCCTGGGATTTGTAGTTTCATGAACTATGTAGAATTCCCTGCCAGTGAGGTCCTAAAGTACCAGCTGGTATAGACAATGATCAGGAATTCTGGTGATCAAAATCTCTAGAGGACTAAAGTTTGAGATCCATTGGTCTACTGGTTCCCCAAACTACTAGTCCCTGCATTCCACACAATGCAGCCAGTGGGATCCGAGTGTTATAATTTAGTGTGAAAGAGACCTCAGGCACAAAGAGGTTCAGGCTCTTATGTTTAATTCTCTAGGTTTAATTTAGCTATGAGCTTTATCATGTAAACTAAAGCAAGAAAAGTGGCATTTTAACAGGATAAAAATGTCTTTATTTATTTATTTCATTTATATGCTGGCTTTGTCATGGAAAGGGACTCAAGGCAACTCACAGATAAACATAATTTAAAAACTTACAATAAAAAAATAATTCAATGAACATCATCTTGTTAAAACACTATAAAATTACATGAAACATAGAAAAGTTTTTTTTTAAAAAAATTACTAGAATACACATCCCATATAAAAGCCTGCTTGAATAAAATGTCTCTGCCTGCCAGCAGAAAGATTTATATTTGGCCAGCACATATAAGATGATGTTGTGTCCATCAGCTGCTGCCTTGCATTCTGCTTGTTGCTGTTGTGTACCTTTTCATTGACTGGGAAAACCCATCAATAGACTCTCAATCTTCGTGCTATTCCATTACTGCCTTTATTCAAAAGGTTCCTTCTGCTGCAGTTCCACTTCTTAGGCAGTGGTGAGTGCATGTGATTCTGCTCCCACCTGCTATTGCCTCTCAAAACTCCCAAGCTGTTTTCCTTTTATTTTATTCTTACTTTATTTTATTTTATTTACCAGCAGAGAGAGTTTTATACCTGCTTCAGCAGACTGGTCGTTTTCACCTTCCTTCCTTATCCAGCTGAGCAGATTGGTTTCTCCATGCCTCAAGCCAAGATGGTTGTTGGCTTGCTTTTCCTCTCCTATTCCCTCCATATCCAGCAGCTCAGGCTCCCTGGAAAAACACTGAGAGACCTTGTCTCAGATTGGATAGCTGTGCACACAGTAATGTCAAGCTTCAGGAGGGTGGAAGAGAGTACAGTTGCCAACAGTTTCCCAAAGCTGGATAATGTGTGCATATTTACAATGCTGCCAGCTTCAGAAGGCAGTTGACTCAGCAGCAATCACTTGTCCCTCATCCACTTCCTTCCAGAGGATGGAACTGCTGTGTGAATGTGTACATACCAACATTGAACTTTAGGAGGGGAGAGAAGCAGTGATTACGTATGATAACATCCTCCCAAAGCTGGCTGCTGTGTGCACATTCACTAAGTGGTGATCACTGCCCTCCTCCCTGGTCCTCTTGGAAGGCAGCCTTTGGTCACATAACCATGGATCACCAAAGCACTATTGAGACAGAAAGTGTATAAGAAATTATGCCAAACTATACTATCCTTGAACTAATATGATTATGGCGGGACAATAGGCTGGTGTGATAAAGATCTAGCTGGTATTCAGATTGCAGGCAAACATTCCAAAAGTTGCTTGGATGCAAGATTACCAGGGTGGGGTTAATCACACTGAGTTGAGTGTCTTTCAGGACTAACTGTAAAATACAGCTAGGGTTATTTCAGCCCACATAATTGATTTGAAAGGCCAGACAATGCAGTGTTAAATGCTTGGGTGGGCATCACTTTTTAAAAAATTAAAGTAGCATGCTGGGAAGAGTGATAATTATAGCTCTCACAGCTGGGGAGGAGGAGCATTAATTCTTTCTCCTCTTGCTAAGGCCTGAGGAAAATCCCTCCCATGACTCTGCTATTTGTATTAGCATGAAATCTTGCATTGACACTTATCTTCAAATGGCAAATTTCTTCCCAGTGCCAATAACAACTTTAGAGGAGGCATTTTCCTTAGTGGAAAGGAAAGGATACATTCAGTTCCTAAATTTCTTAGTGAATTCCTTTCCTATATTCCTTCTGCAAATTCCTTGGAGAAGGAAAGGATAAATTCTCCCTCTCTTCTTTGCACTGTCTGTTGTTTTTGCCTGGTGGCACAGTGAATAAATGCCAGTATTGCAGCCAAAACATTGTGAGTCTGATCCTGTAGGGCTCCAGGTTGTCTTAGACTTCCATCCTTTAGTAGGCTGGTAAAATGAGTACACACCTTGTTGGAGACAACTGGAGGAGAAAGTGATTGGATAACAAAAAGTGGTATAGAAATGTAAGTGCTATTGCTATTGCTATTTTGTGTTTTCAAATCATTTCCAACTTATGGCAACTACGTGGAGTTTCTTGGCAAAATTTGTTCAAGGGGGGATTTGCCTTTGTCTTCCTTTGAGGATGACCCTAACTTCCCAACGTCACTCTGTATGTTTCTATGGCTGAATGGGACCTTGGTCTCCAGTCACTCTTCCAGTATGCCACACTGGCTCTCTTACCTAGCAAGCATCTCAGTAATTAGCCAATCCTTAGTGGATTCTCCTTTTAAAACATTGTTAAATGCAACACTTCTTTTAATGTCACATCTAGTTTCTGTCATTATATGCAGTTCAGCCCAAACTCACATTAACTTCCTGGTCTGAAAATTTCAAGCAATTTGGAAACATTTACTATGCAGATATTCATTTGATGGTCCTTGTGAAGACAAAACATGTTCTATAGAGATGTAGAATTGCTGTTCAATAAAGTAAATTATAGAGTCAGCATCTGTGGGCAAAGGAGTAACACAACCAGGATGAGGAGGAATAATTGCTGCTACCAGTGCTGTTCATTGTCTTTTGATGGAAGGACTTCAAGAAAGGGGCCATTCTAGCCTACTTTGGAAGGGAATTCCAGAACCAGGGGCAACCACAGAAAAGTCTCCATCAGATGTTCCTGTAATAGTAATGAGAGTGAAAGAAGGGTTTCTTCTGAAGATCTTGAGGCACGAGCAGCCTCATACGAGCACCTAGTGTCAGTCAGATAGCCTGGACCTTAGCCACATAGGGCTTTATCGGTGACAACCAGTAAATAGATTGTTGGAGCTGCTGTAATAAGGAAATTGTGTGGCTCCTGTGTCCAGTCCTAATTAGCAGTTTGGATGGAAACTGTTGTACAACTGAAGTTTCCAAGCACTGTTCAATCGCAACCTGTTACAGAAAGTAGTAGACTGCCAATGAATGGGATGCAGCTAAGGCATATGTCACTATGACCAGATTAGGTTTCCCCAGGAATGGGTGCAGTTGATGCTCTAGCTTTAAGTGTGAAAAAGCACTTCTGGCTACCATGGCAATATGGGCTTCCAGGTTCAAGGCTGAATCTAAGAGTACATTCAAACTGTGTAATTGCGCCTTCCAAACAAGTATAAACCCATCAGCATAGGCAGAATCTTTAATCCCTGACCTGCCATTTGACTGACCAGGAGCATCTCTGCTTTACCTTCAGTTTGTTTGCCCTCACCCAGTCCATTACTCATGGTAAACACTTGTTTAACACCAAAAAAGCTTCCTTGAAGTTAGGTGGAAAGGTGCTACTGGATTCTAAATCTCCAGGCAGCATCTTCCTGTGGTTTTAAATATACATTAAACAGTTAGTTATGTTTTAGACACTTTTATACAGTTTTCATGCAATAATATTTTAGAATGATAGCTTCATTAGTTTAAATCCAGAGACCAGGGTTTTAATCCCCAGTTGGCCATGGAAACCCACTGGGTTAACTTGGGCATGTCACGATCTTTCAGCCACAAAAAAGGCAAAGGCAACTCCTGAACAAAACTTGCCAAGAAAACCCCACAATAGCATCACCATAAGTTAGAAATTACTTGAAGCTCCACAGCAATAACAAATTATTTTAGCAGTGCTCTGTTTTACTCTAAGTTGTAAAACTGTGATGGGTCCCATATTGGGAGAAAGGTGAAGAATAAATAAAAATAAATTCATTAAAAATCAAATAATTAAAAACTCAGATACTTTTTATTTTTTAAAAAATACAGTGAACCACATAAATCTTGAGTTAATAAGTATTTGGGCACCATCTAGTTTAGTCCTTTGAAAGTACGACATACAGTTACACTATTTCTGAATAGTGTTTTTCTGGCCTTTAAAAATATATATCTCAAAGAATTAACAGCAGCCTTGTAATTTACTGTTCACTTGCAGTGAATAGCAATTTTCATAGCCAAGTGTCAAACTGCATCTACGCCTACCTGCAGCACTTTCTCCCACTCACTCTTTTAGTCTAAAATGTAAGAAGAAGGAAAAGGAAAACCACACTCAATATCTTGAGACAAGTGGTGGGCATTGGAAAAGAACAATCTAGAGATGCGGAAAAAATAAACAGGAAGTGACTAGTCCCCAAATAATTATTTCCATGGATAGAGTCATCATTTGAAGTAAACATACTTCATATGTTTACTGTGGGAGAGAAAAGATCACAAGGACAAGCACAAGCAAAAAATGTAGATTTATGCACACAAGGCTTCTAGCTTTCTACAAGTGTGTTGAAGACTATGTTACCTTCAGTAGTACGGCTATTTTGAAGTATATTATTCAACTGGTAAATTCAGGGAAGTCTGAAAACAGCTTTTTTTTAGTTCTGTTTATTCTACTAATTGAAAAAACAAAGTTGTTATGATTTCCATAATGAATAGAGTCAATTAAACTGATTAAACTTTTGATTCAATATTAAGATTCTTCCTGGATTAATCATTAAGTGCTAATAGACTAAGAAAAGGTACAACTAATGATGTTCATTTGTAGACTAAAGATGCAGAAAGTTCAGAACTATAAAGATGAAGCTTTAGGTTTTTCTCCATCTCTAAACATATATCAGAGGTAGCAGTGTGAAAGCTACATTGGCTTAGTTTTGCTCATGACTAACAGTGAGTATCAAATCCACTCCTATCCTTATTCCTTCTTCTCTGGCAGAGCCATGAAGGGAAAAGAAAGCTTCTACCTCTTTTTTTTTTTTTAATTAATGAGATTATACAGTGGGCCCTTGACAGGTTACAAACCTCCACTAACGACGCACTCTGTGCGTTTTAGGGTTAGGAAGGGGCATGTTAGGGTTAGGAAGAGTCGCCCCTTCCTAACCCGCCCCGGCCCCAACACGCATGGAGTGCGTCGTAACTGGTGGCACCCATCCACATGGGCGCCACCATTTTGACGTCTTGGACGCTGTGCGTCCAGACGTGTCACAGCGGAAGCGATGCCACGAGGGTGCGCTCTGCCCCTCGCGGCACCACTTCCGCGTTTTGAAAAGGAGTGCCATTTCGGCTCTCTTTTTTCGCTGTGCGGGGAAGCCTCGTGGTTTGGCCGCTGGAACTTCCCTACGCAGCGAATGGTGGTGGTGGGAAAACAGCCCCTTGAGGGCCGTTTGTAACCCGCCCTTGTCATCCACTGGGATTTGGTTCCAGGTCCCTTCCACCATGAATATCAAAATCTGTGGATGTTTAATTCCAATGAAATACAATGATGCCCCTAATATAAAATAGCACAATCAAAGTTTGTTTTTTTGGAACATATATATATATATATTGAATATTTTCAAGCCATGGAGGGCCAACTGTACCATAATGTCTGACACCCAAACTGTGATTAGCATTAACTAAGGTTTATTAAAACAATCTAGCTTCCTAACCAAAGATTTGCAATTAGCATATTTCAGTAAATCATAGTTAGATTAACCACAGGTTGTGTAAGTCTAGATGCCATAGCAAGCTGTGACTGGATATGAAAAAAAGGAAGTATAACCTTCCTTTTTCCTTCACACGCTGAAAGAAAAGGAGGGGTGTGCAGACTTAAGACTCCCTGCAGCTTATTCCTCTAATGATAAACCACAATGTATAATTATGTCTGAACACAGCAAATGTGAGTCATGGAAACAGCGAATTATACAGAAAAGATGGGTCTCAAAAGGATTCTCTGTAGGCCTTTTTGCAGCAGTCCACAAGATTTTAAAGAGTGATATATGACCCATCATCCATTCTCAGTTCATAATTGGATTTGCCTGACTCAGACATTTCTCTAAAAGTGTCATAATAACTTGATTATTTTTAAGCCTCATTATGCACCAAAATGGAGTCAGGATTGTGGTCCTTCTCAAACCATACAGGAACAGCAGTTACTGCTGTTCCAATGGCACTCTCTTTACTCATTCCCCCTTCTGGTGCCTGTGTTTCTGCTTTAATAGTATCACAAGAACCATAAACAGAGAAGACAAATGCAGGTAGACATCTTTCCCTCTCAGTGAAAGAGCAATTTCTGCAAGCACATGGAACCAACTGCTTGCCATTAGACCACCAAGCCTGAATTATGGATTAAAAAGAATTAACAGAAAAGATACTGGAGAAGTGAGGGAGAAGAAGGAGTAGTAAGAGGTGCTCCTCAAGTTCTAGTGAATTAAGACAAATGAGTTTCAAGATTTCCAAGAATTCATGATTTTCAAGAGCTTAGTATGTTTAGAATTGGTTTGGCTTTTCCTTGGCAAAGATGAAGGACATATAAGCAGAACAGTGATACCTAGAGGGTAGATTTCAGATTATGAAAATGCATGGGTCATTTCTACCTAAGGGATAGATAACCTCAAACAGCTGGCTTTGCTTAGTATTCTGGGAGCTTCTGCCTGCTCAGGCACCAACCATAGGTTGCTACTAGGGAAACTGTATCTTCTGATAAGGGAATAAACCAAAAGATGACTGAGCTGCAGGGTGTTGCATGAAGGGAATGGAAGCACTGAAGCAGTGACACTTCTCCTCAGACATGGCTGTGTTCTTTTGCTGCCCGCCCACTGACTGTACACATCTGTGAGCTAAAAATGCACACTGCCTTAATGTACCCAACAGAGACTGACATTTCCCTGTGTTGCTGCAAAGGGTGAGGCTCTCATCACTGTAGTATCCATTTTCTTCCTTAATAATCAAAAGGAAGAAGCAAAAAATCATAGCAAATGCATTTTGTTGAGAGCTTCAGTTGGAAAAAAAAACGCTTTATCCCTTCTGACCTATTTTAGAACTCAGACTCCAGAATGGGATTTTTCTAATCAATAAAACATTTTAATAAATAAAACACTGTCTCTAATCTGGTGCTTCTCGGTCTTAAATGTGCCTCATTGTAATTATTTTCTGCCTGAGCAAAACCACAGCTTGGTAGTGTTTCAACCTACTGGAAGAGCTGATTCACACATTAAAATTTTCCCACATCAAGATAGCCTCCCATGTGTGTGTGCATGTGGGGGGGGGGGAGAGACAAAATAGTATACACACCCCTGTTTATGGATATGAGTGACACTCCCCCCTATTAAATTTGCTTTAATTAAACAGAGCGGTAGAAGAAGAAGAAGACACATGAAGCAGACTTGCTTTGAAAGTCACAGGGATCAGCTCCCCTGTCCTTGGGGACTTTTCTCTTTGGGGCAGGATTTATCTTGATAAAAGCTAATTAGCAACCCAGTGATATTTCTGGTATAGTCCAGAGGTCACATGAGGCACTCAGAGGCTTCACAGGGAGAGCATGGAGTACTGATATCTTTCCTGCATGAGGGACAAAGAATGAAAGCTAAATATCATGGGCAGGAGGCTTGTTTGTGTGGAGGAAATGACCCTTGCATATACTAAGGTTGGGGGAAAGTGCTTGTTTCGGCTGCTGGAGACTTTGGGGTGCAATAAAAGTAGGCAATGCAATTTATTTAATCACAGAGGCTATTGTGACTACTGCTGCAGGATGAGTGAAAGCCTTCCAAGACTATTACTGCATCTGCATTGTAGAAAAAAATGAAGTTTGACACTGCTTTAACTGCCATGGCTCCATCCCGAAGAATCCCAGGGTTTGGAGTTTGTTGTGGCACCAGAGCTGTCTGATAGAAAAACCTAGTATCTCACAAAACTACAAATTCCAGACTTCTGTAGCATGACAGCATGGCAGCATGGCAGTTAAGGCAGTGTCAAACTAGATTATTTCTGCAGTGCACATCCAGACCATAAGATGTGTTTTGACATCTGGAAGTCATATTAAAATTAATCCCACACCTGTCAAAGACTGCTGGTGTGAATGAAACATTTCTGAGATGTCACTGGACACTTGCAAAGTGATTTAGTTATGGTTTCCTTGAAACAGAGGGACAATTTAGACTATGAGCATTGTTCCAGTCCCTGTTTTAATCAGTGGGAATGCCATGCCATGTATAGATATATTTAACACTACACAATTATTGTACCATTATTTCATGTTGACTGCCATGGTTCCAAATATGGAATTCTGGGATTTATATTTCTGTGAAGCACTGGAGCTCTTTGGCTAAGAATGGGCACAAGATATATGAGGTATGAAAGAGCATCCACATTCACAGGCATTTACTGGAGGTTCAGATCATACTGCTTTTTCTCCACAAACCCAATGCTCAGTGATACAAGGGCAAGAGATGCTCAAACTTTGGCAAGAGGGTACAAGTCAAGCTCTTTAGGAGATGAAAGGTAAGAGGGTGCTATTTGTAGGTTTTGCCAAGAAGTCTAAATTCAGGGCATGTCAGTTCAGAGCACGAGGCCTGAACATAAGGCTTCCAAGCTAGTGGTTGGAACCAACAAGTGGTTCTGTAGGAAGGAAGATCCATGTTATCAAAAGAATCCCAGGTAGCCTAAACTTATCTATAACACTTATCCACAATCCCAACTCCCTTCTATGACAGGGATATGAAGATTATAGCACTCCACTCCCAATGTCATTGGACTACAACTCTCACCAGCCCTAGCTTAGCATTGCCAATGGTGAGGAATTATGGGAGTTGCAGGTCAACATCTAGTAGGCCAGATGTGGCTCTCCCCTGCTTTAAGCTATGAAAGGATTGGTGCATTGCAATTTAAAGGATGATGTAAAATTGACCTCAAATGACATATTTCCTTGAGAGTGAGTTAAATTTCTCTTCCCATTATCATTAAATTTTCACAGGTCCTTGCTTGTCCTCCACACTCCTTTTAAAAAAGATTCAGGGTGTCATTTTTTTGCCACCTGGAAAGCATTGTAAATTCAGCTGCTATTCAGTGGCCTTTTCTGCTGTGTTTATTTCATATTCAAATAAATGTAATTTCTTTTATGTTCTTGAAAACATTGTATTTCCTGTTTTTACTAAAGATCTATTGTTCAAGCCACCCATCAGCATCTAAAAGCTGATTCACACACCAAAATCTCCCCACTCTGAGTCTTCCATATAGTTCAGTGTAATGGCACCATAAAAAAAGAGAAGTATTTCCTCTGGAATGAGGAATACTAATTAGGATGACACCGTGTTATCATGGGTGGACCATTCAGCATATATTATTTGTGAGGAGAATTTGTCTGCAGCACTTGTGCCAAGCTAAAGCCCTTCAAGCATCAGCTTGTAATTAAAAATGAGAGTATGGTTATGGTTCTTAAATCCTGATTAGAAGTTGCTTTAAATAATTACAAAAGTAATTCATCCAATTTTAATCATTCACACATTGCTCAGGAGCCACTAATCCTGATCTGGAATGTGACATATCCACAAAATATCTTTTTGATCCCGCTAATGAAAGTTGAGAAAGTTTGCAGCTCACATGAAAACAAGAAACCGCTTCATGTACAGAGCTGTGTCTTTATTTAGGATATGTTTAGGCATAGCCATTGAGTGTAATTGCTCAGGTTTATCAGTGTCTGTCAGCTAGCTATCAGTAGTTTTAAAAATATTATTAGCATGTTTCAAAATATTTATTGGAAGTTTGTTTCAGGCTTTAGGGGTCTATATTTTAGTTGGTTATTACTGCATAATCTCAGACCTTTGAACATTAGGTTTAAAAATTAATTCAATAATGTTATGCATTATAAATTGGACAGTTAATTCATCACCAACAGCACTAATAATGGAGATGATTCCATTAATTAAAATGCATTAGTTAACTCATTGTTTAAAATGATGGTTTCCAAGACAGACAGTGACATGGAGATTGTCACCATTGACCTAGGGGCACACTTTATCATTAGCACCTTCAAAGTACTTTTTAAAAATCTTTTTTGAAATTTGCCTTCTTCCAGAAAATCAATTCATATAAGATGTGGTGCTGGACAAGAGTGTTGAAGATCTCATGGATAGCCAAAAGGACAAATAAATGAGTCCTAGAGCAAATCAAGCCACAAACCTCTTTAGAAGTCAAAATGACCAAACTGAGGTTGTTGTGCTTCAGACAAATCATGAGAAGGAAGGACTCATTGGAAAAGACAATAATGCTGGGAAAGGTGGAGGGAAGTAGGAAGTGAAGAATGCCAAATGGATAGACTCTATTAAGGAGGTCACAGGTTTTATGGGATTGCAGAAATTAAGTTTAGCAGTGGAGGACAGTGGGTCTTGGAGATGTCTCATCCATCGTATTTCGACTGAAAGGCAGTTAACAACAACAACTTCTTCCAACTAAAATTTTTCATGCAAGGGACTACAAAGCCCTTAATAAAATTGTTTCCTGGAAATGGTGTGTCTCCCAACATTTCTGGAAATTGCCAGATTGAGAAAGGCTGAATTTGGCTGCATCTAAACAGTGGAATTTATGCAATTTGACACCACTTTTGCTGCCATGGGTCAGTGCTATGGAACTTTGTAGTTTTTTGAAATATGTAGCCTTCTCTGTCAGAGCACTCTAGTGCCACATCAAACTACAAATTTCAGGACTCCATAGGACAGAGCCATGAGAGTTAAAGCATTGCCAAACTACATTAATTTTGCATTGTGGCAGCAGCCTGAATCCAGCCTGTTTAAAATATCATCTTACAAGCTGTTTGTTTGTTTTCTCCTTGAGCTAGATCTCCTTTCTTTTACTTTATCTCCCTCTTGCCAGCATATTCAAACACCTTGTTTATTAAAGGTTAGTAAGGAATAATATTAAAGCAGGCATAGGAATGATGTGCCCCTCTTCAACATTTACTATAAAGGCTAGTGTTGCTGGTAGCAGTAATTTAAGCACATCAAAATGTATTCAATTTAATAAAGAATTATAGGCGCTTTACAGACCACCCAAAAAGGGCAGTCTGCCAGTGCCTCTGTTTCTGCCGCCAGGAAGCCTCAGCCTCCAAATGGGGAGGGTTCCTGGCAGTGGAAAAAGAAGCCGCAAAAAGCGGCTTCTTTTTGTGCACGGTAAAGATGCCGCAAGGCGCCAATGGCACACTTGCAGCAACATTTCTGCACCGTGATGTGTGAACGCTAAGCATCCGTGACATCAAGATGGCGGTGCCCATGTGTATAGGGTGCCGCCATTTTGTACATACCAGGTACGTACTAGGGTTAGGGCGTCCGAAAAGGATGCCCTTTCGTAATCCTAGTATGTACCTAGTACGTACTTTTTGCCTGTGCGGAACGGCCATAGACTCATAGTTGGAGGAGACATCAAGGGCCATCCAGTCCAACTCCTTGCCATACAGGAATACACAAACAAAGCACTCCCAACAGATAGACATCCAGCCTGTTTAAAAGCTTCCAAAGGAAATTTCACCACACCCTGAGGCAGCACATTCCACAGTCCAACAGCTCTTATCATCAGGAAGTTCTTCCTAATGTTGAGGTGGAATTTCTTTTCCTGTAGCTTGAATCCATTCCTTTGTGTCCTAGTTCTGGAGCAGCAGAAAACAAGCTTGCTCCATCATCAATATGACTTCCCTTCAATCATTTAAACATGATTATCATGTTACCTTCTCCAGGCTAAACATACCCAGTTCCCTAAGCCATTCTTCATAGGGCATCATTTCCAGACCTTTCATCATTTTGACCAACCTCCTCTGGACACACTTAAGCTTGTCAATATCCCTCTTGATTTATGGTGCTCAGAACTGGACACAATATTCCAGGTGAGGTCTCACCAAAGGAGAATAGAATATAATGATGTGTTACTTTCAGTTGGAGGACACTGATCCATTGCAAGTGTAGCAGTAAAGCCAGTCAGTGAACGGAGATTTAATGATCAAATGGAGAATTAATAATCAGAAATGTTTTGAGTTTGTTTCTGAGTATGTTTCTGAGTATATGCTGCATTTTTCTGGGCAGCCATATTATTACATGCACTCCAATCATTTTCTCTCAAGAAGCATGATCAGGAAAGATCAGTGGTGGAGCACATATTTTGCTAATTTTTCTCAATGGTATTTACTTCTCAGTAGATTTTTAAAAAACAGATGGAATTCTGTAGGGGACTTAAATTTATGTAATAGGACTTACATATGTGGGAAACAGAATTAAGCAGTTTTACAATATTTGTATTCACAAGGGCTGCTTTGACAATACGATGTAGGACCCAGCAAAGTAATTGTTGCACATCAGGATTAATGTGCAACAGGTGCCAATGCATATCAAGACAAATGCACAACATATTTTAATGTGCAAAGGATGCTCCTGATGTTAATTTGGACACTAGTTAGGGAGTGTCAGTGTGCATCAGTAGACCCCATGTGCATCAGTACATTCTTACTAGTGCACATTTTCACAATTCACTAGAAAGGTTCTGTGGTACTTCTAAGTATGTGTAAAGTTACACAATGTAGATCCAAAGTCCCCCAGCCACCCCACTCCACCAGCCAGGGGGGCCTCCAGCGGGGATGGGGTGCTAGTGCCATTTGGTGGCCCCTTCTGAACCTGGCAGGGCTGCTGGCTGGACCAGGAAAAGGTCATACCAGCAGCAGTGGCAATCAGGGACTTATCCCCTTCCCCAAAAGGAAGAGAGTCTTTGGTTGTGACTGTCACCACCATCTCTGCCTGCCAGACCTGATAGGGGCTGTCAGGGAGCAGAAGGACCTTTCCAAGATGTCTGATACATCATAGCCTGTCTTCATTCCTTCCCACTGCCCTACCTTGCACTACCCGCCCCAAAAAGGCAGTCATGTGCAGGCAGCTGGCTGGCCTGGGGTGTGTGGCAAGACAGGCAGGAGGGTGAGGACTGGTGGCATGCGCCCCTCTGTGCCAGCTGCTGCTTCTCCTTCTTCTACTCTTCACTTCTGCTTTCTCCCTGGGTTGCATGGGGGAGGGAGGACTCCAAACCAGGCACTGCCTGCAGGGAGAGGGGAGTCAGATCCCATTTGATTTTGTTAGTTACGTGGGGTCAGCTATGGTTAGTACTTGGATAGGAGACTGCCAATGAATACCAGGTGATGTAAGCTATATTTCAGAAGAAAGAACTGGCAAATCCACCTCTGAGTATTCTTTGCCTATGAAAATCCTTTAAAATTCATGGGGTCACCATAAGTTGAGAGTCAACCTGTAGACACACACAATTTGGATCTGCAGAAAGATAAGTAGAAGTACCTAGGAAATGGGATACCCCAGCAGCCCCATTGGGGGTGTGTGGTGGGTACAGGCCACATGAGTTGACACCCCAGAAAAGGAATAACACCTGGCTGAGTGCTTATTCCACCTCCCTGCCACACACCACAGCATGCGGCAGGGAGGGAGAGTCCCAGAGCAACCCTTCCTACCTGCTTGACATGACTTTACTCACATGTAAAGCCATGCCGGGCAGGAAGGGAGAGTCCCAGGGCACTCTATCTTCCCTGCTCAGCACAGCTTTACTTATGTTTAAAGTGCACTGGACAGGAAGGAAGGGGTGCCCTGGGCCTCTTCCTCCTTGCTAGGTGTGGCTTTACACACATGTAAAGCTGTCCCAGGCAGGGAGGTGAGGGTGAGTCCTTTTGGCCCCACCTCTGAAGCCCCACCCCCCACACTGGGTGACACCCCAAAGTGGAACACCACTGGGATACCCTGCCTGGGACATGAGCCTCCTTGGAGATGTTTCGATGCTGTAATTTCAGCATTTTTTCATGCAGTTGTTTAATCTGTATGATTTGGGGTGAGGAGAACCATATCAAGTTCTATTGTTTAGTTATTCTGTTTTTAAAGGATTTTCTTTTTCAGATGTGCTACCTTGTGTGTTTTAAAGATAAAGCAGAAATGAGTAACTTCTTTTAACAGAAACTAAAGTTGGCTATATCTCCTCTCCCTCCCCCTCCTCCTTGATCAGATTGCCAGGATCTAAATTCTTGTTTATCAGAAGATAAAATGTCCATAAGCACTATAGAGGGAGAAAGAATTACCTGTGAATACAAAAAAAGGGAATAAATAAATAAAATAAAAATAAAAATGCAAAGATTGTGAAACAGTGAGGCATGAAGCTTTCATTATTTTCAGCTAAATCTGTTTCTTTGCTTTCATTTTCCCAATGGGAAAAATGTACTGTAATATTATAGGAGTGATGTTTGTGGATTCAAGAGACTGATAAGATGAGTCACAGGAGATAGGTTTAAACCAAGTCTGTTCAACTTGTACAAGACTGTACAACCCACCAGCTATATTGAGTGTTGGGCTTCCTGGTAGCTCAATAAGAGGTTCAGTCTCTGTTTCTACTTACTTTGGTTCTACCACCTACACAAAGAAACATGTCAAGCCACAAGATGCTGAACCTATTTAGAAAGATCAAGAGCAGTAACTGCATATATGGGAAAGATTTAAAGCTTTATTGACAAACTTACACAGAAAAGGGATTTATGCCAAGAGTACCAGGGAGGGGGGGAGTTGGGCAGTCTCACATTCTCCGTTCACCTGTTGCAAGCCCCAGTAAAGTAGCAGAAAGACCTTCTCCCCTCTCCTCTCCCTGCACCACCATGGTCCAGGGTCTCTGTTGAAATTCCTTGAAAATAGCACAAGGCAACTTACTTCTACATGTGGAACACACTCCCTCGGAGTGTGGTGGAATCTCCTTCCTTAGAGGTCTTTAAACAGAGGCTGGATGCCCATCTGTTGGGGATGCTTTGATTGAGAGTTCCTGCATGGCAGGGGGTTGGACTGGATAGCCCTTGCGGTCTCTTCCAGCTCTACGATTCTATGATTCTACATGTAAAGGCCTTTCATCTGTGTGTGATTTTACACTTCTAATCAGTAAATCTTTGTGTCTAGACCTTATGACAGGTCATCCATCACCCTTGTCTTTGAAGGTCATGTTCCCAGCTCTTCTCAACTATCCTTGGACATCTCCCAGGTGCAGAACTTTATATCTACTGAAGCCTGAGAAGTGAAGGATTCCTCCCCAGTTTCTCAATCCTGGTAACTAACATTGCTTGCCAAACAATATGGAGTTTAATCCTGTATCTCTTTAGGTATGGGTAGATATGAGGCACACCAGCAACCCCCTTGTTACAATAGTTTTTCTTTTGTATTTCAAGTTGAGCACCTTAGATAGCTCCTTTAAAGTTTGAAATTAAACCTGAGGTAGATAAACTGTACCCCTGACGTGGAAGATCCTGGCCACCTCTCACACTGCACAATCAGCTTTTATGTGTACCTAGTGTGTGGAGCATTTCCTTTAGTTGTTTCTACTGTGACCAAGAATTTCATTTATTTTGTGCTCACAGTCTCATTCTCAAAATACTGCATAGGGGAAATGACCCAATTAAAAATGCTTTGGATTCTCCCTACTGGAGTGATGTAGCTCCTAGTGCACTAAGCAACAGGGTTTTTTAAAAGTTTGTTTGTACATATCTACAGCACCAGAATAAAGTGCCAGACCAATGGAGTCACTGATTGAATGTGAGTGCACACATCTGCAATTGAGGAACCAGTTACATAAAAATATAAAGTATGAGTTTTTACATTGTGGGTTTTTTTTTTAAGGATATTAAGTTTTTTGCAATCTGCATTCCTATCAAAATGAGAAGCATTTTTTAAAGATAAAAGTGTTTAGTTAATTAGTTGTTGTTTTTAGCTACAGCATTCTGAAAGCACTGGGTGTTCCACAGCAGTCCCATGGCTGTTTTGGTGGGAAATCCCTGGTTGGAATACAAGATGCATTTTCTTTCACAACACACTTTTGACTACAAAATCAATCAATTACTAATCCAGAATCTAATTAACGGTCTTTCTTTTTGTGATTTGCTACAGAAATAAACTTTGTACTTGTAAGCTAAATACAGATAAGTACATTCATATACTCTTAGGTAAATATCTCTGTTTCATTATATCAGTGTCAAAACACATTGCTAATGATGGTATTGTCTACTAATTACATTTTACATTGAAATACAGCATAGAGACTACTGTATTGACTGCTTAGGGCAGGAGGAATTACTCAGTATACCAGTCGCCAGTTTTTTTAGTATTTAAATTGTCACAACCATTGCACAGAGTAAAGCTTTTTGCCAGTCAGTTTATCTCTGTGGTCCTTGAAATTTTATACTAATTATACAAGTACACACTACAGTTCAATACTTCCAGGTGATGCATGGTATTAATGACAAATATTGTCTTCCATAGGAACACGCTGTTGCTCATTATTATTATTTTTATTCTTTTAAAAAAATGATCCTCGGGCCTATGTTCACAAAACATACAACTCCCTCCACCAAGCCAGCTAAATAGAAATAGTGATTATTTTTAAAATGCACATTAAAAAGCCAGTAGAGTGTTTTATGTTCATAATAAAGAATGAAGCGCTGGGCTGGTCCAGATGGCACTTGACTCCCATGGCTAATTTCATTGTGCAACACTAAACCAGAAGTAGGGAAACAGGCATGTGTGCTAGGAAGAAAACTCCAGTGCCCATGTACTAATTTGGGGAAGGTGCAGGGAGAAATATATGATGCAATTATTACAGACAAATCTAAAATCTGGAACATTGTTTCACAGTGCATGAAACAACTTCTGTTCTCAGTGTCATTGATGTTATATAGTTAGTGATCTGGTAATTTCATGAATGGAGCACAGTTTACATGGGCCTCGTAACAGTTGTCAAGGGGTCTCTCTTAAAATTCTACCCACCCCCCCAAATCCTCTGTATCCAGCATGGTGTAGTGGCTTGAGTGTTGTATTAGAGCACAGGGAGACTAGGGTTCAAATCCTTGCTCAGCTATGGAAATGTACTGGATGACTTTGAGCAGGTCACACTCTCTCATACTCAAAGGAAGGCAAGAGCAAACCCCATCTGAACAAATTCTGCCAAGAAAACCTCATGATGAGTTTGCTTTAAGGTCACCATAAAGAAACATCTTGAAGGCAAACAACAAGAAATCCTTCAAATTGGTACAATGTTCTAAGAAAGGTCAAGTGAAACAATGTATTTTTAAAAAAACTTTCTACCACCTAAGATTAAAGCTGTGAATAGAACTAGTGTGTTAAAACGTACTGATGACCAGGCAAAAGGGCTCACTTGTAGGCATCTGAATGTGCTGCTAGTAGGGGGTGGGTCAGAATGGGGAAGGCTGGAGGCTGAACTGGTGAAGTAGAGGTTCAAGTAAAGCAAAATTTGTCAGAATCAGGAAGATGCTATTTGCCCAGAAAAAAAATCTGAGCTGAAATTATAAGTCTTTCATATATCTTTGTAATGCAGAAATACCAAATGAATAGCCTGAATCCATGGTCTCAGAGCACTGTTCTGAATGTTTATCATGTACAAAGAGCCAAGAGTTCCCAGTTCTAATCCCAGTGTTGCCTGGGATGCAGCAGGCATCTCCAAGCAGCTTGTATGCAAATCATCAACTCCAATTTGTGACAACCCTTCCTATGGTTTTTTGTTTTGGTTTGGGTTTTTTTGGCAAGAGTTGGAACTATGAATTTAATGTTCCATTCTATTAACCTTTTCTACAAGAATAACACTGGATTACTGCTACTGATGCTGTGAAGAGGAATAGTAATAAACTAGTGATGTTGGGAAGTTCCTTCTTAGATAGAGTTAAAGATGTAGGCAAGCCATAAACAACATAGCCCAGCAAGCAAAAAGTGCCCTCCATTTTCTACACAACGATTATGCCCTTCCAGAGGCTCTTAAGTGCTGGAGGATCATTTGATATCATGACCTGAAACATTCATAGGTCTTTGCTGGTATTTACTTTAGCATTTTAATATTTGCATTGCCATTTCTATGTAAATACAGACTAAAATAAGCTTCTAGATGCTACTTTTAAGCTGTCAAGATCTGTGGCCATACAATCATCTCCGAAGTAGTCGTGTTTCCAACCATGTTTCAAAATGCCCTTCACAGATGCAACTGTACTTTGACAAAGATGCTTATATTATAAGCCTGTCTCCCAAATTCATTTTTCAAAGATTATATAGAGAGAGGAAGATCATGAGATAGGAATGAGAACATGACGCTTCATAATTAAAAATGCGTTAGTGCTGTAGTCTCTCATGAAATTATATGCTCTGTTAGAGCAAAGAAACATGTCTTTAAAAACATCATTAATGAAAAGTGGAATATGCCATCCCTGCATAAAGTCAGATTTCAACCAAGTCTCATCTGTCTCTGAAAATTAATGAAAGGTTAGTCTCAGAACAACAGAAAAAAATATATATTGCTGGTTTATTTTATTTCCAGCAAGGTGTATGATGTAAATTTCATTTTGAAAAATAAACACAGAAGCCAAAAAAAGCTTGTTTGCAAAGTTAATGGTCAGTTTAAACTGCACCCGAAGATGTAAGTTAAATATGTCTTGCAGTCACTTGACAATATATAGTACATTTGGTAGCAGTAATAATAGTAGTATCTGATCATATACACATATGTACATATGTATATGAAATCTACATTCCTAAAGTATACATGAATCACATTGGTGAAGCTGGGATATACTTTTATATATATGATATAGTACATGAAGCAAGAACTGTACACATGGCTATACACCAGTGTGTGCATAAACACACACACACACACACACACAAATGGGTCAGCACAGATCAGTCCTTAGTGTATTTTCTATATCTATAAAGGTATAATATGTATGCTTTCATGGAAAACATCCTTATTTAATTCCATGGGATTTACTTCTATGTAAATTTGTACAGTTGAAACTATCAATCTAATTTGTAAAGAATGCACTAAAATGCTAATCCAAGTAAAAAGCTCTTGTGGTAAGTAAAATGTTAGTATAAATGTAGAGGCTACAAAAACAGCCTGTATTTAAAGTAATGTGAGAGGCTACAACCCAATAATCCCTATACAGGATGCTAAACATATTTGAATACTGATGGTTTCATTGGGAGTTAAACACATGATTGTACCTGTTAATGAACTTCACAGGACTTTTAGTCCTTTGCATCAACAGGAACATCCTTAAGCATTGTGTTAATATAAAGTTTTCATTCTGCATATAAAAACAAACTATCATAATACAAGATGTGCTTATCAAGCATATAAGTGTGAAGAATTGGATGCAACAGCTTCAGTGGGCTATGCTTGTGGGCCTCAGATATGGTGCCAACACAGCTGCATAAGCTGAGGCTGTGGCAAGAGCCACCATAGCTAATTCTTCTGTTCCATCTGACTGTGATCCCTGATGGCTAGTGATTTTCTCAATTATTCATCTCTTTTTTCCCAGTTCCTCTGGAGAATTTTTAAACTGGTTTATATCTAGCTTCTTTTATCTTTGAAACAAATAATGACATTTTAAGTAATGTGGAAAACAGAAGCATGTGATTTCCACTGTGGTAAGATTTGGAAAGTGTGATCTTTGAAGCATAGATATGGGATCCCTGGAGCACTAGAATGTGATTGTTGAGTTGTTGCATCTCAGGAGGTAGAAGTATTTTTGATCTGATTAAATCTTTGATGCTCCTGAATTTCTATTACCATCTGATTCAGGGTAAGGTTTTTTTTAAAATGTAGATTAGCACTTTACACCTGAGTCTATTTTTTCTCCTTTTCTGTCATTTACCGATATGTTTAATTTTGGGAATGTATATTGAATAGACATTTAACTAAATAATAGTTGCTGTGTCAGATGGTTATCTATTGTACTGGGTAATAAAGATCCAGTGAAAACATTAACACATAAACTGTCATGGATTGCCCTGGGCCTGATTTAGAGGCACAGTCAGAAGACCACCTCTTTCTGACGGTCTGTACCCCGCCTTAGTTTACCTCTTCCAGCTTCACCTCTGGGTCCAGGATGCCTCTGGATGTTTTCATAACTAAATCACCACTTATCTAGCTGGGCTGCTGCCACCTGGATTCATCCCAGGTCAAAGCCTCACTCAGCCCATACTTTTTCAAAGTTGGAGAGCTTCTGCCTTCAAAAAATGGCCAGCTGAGCAAGGCTTCGATCCAGGATGCATCCGGGAAGCGGTATTCTGGCTAGATAGGCCTTAGATCTGACATAGGTGTGGGGAAAACAGAGAGGCACACTTTCAGTTAACTTAAATTAATATTTATCTCTTATTAATGAACTAACAAGGTAACCATCACATAAATAATTCCTATCTCTTAGAATACCATTTAATCACACCAGTCACTGAGAAAATCCTATCTTGTGTTCATTGTTATTAACTGCCTTCAGGTTAACCTGGACTTATGGTGACCCTATGAATGAAACACCTCCAAATCCCTCCTATCCTCAACAGATCCAAGGCTGTGTCCTCCTTGATTAAGTCTATCAATCTTGGTATGTGGTCTTCTCTCTTTCTACTGCCTTCCACCGTTCCAAGCATTATGTACACAGGTTAGGTCTTCTATTGATGTGGCCAAAGTACGGCAGCCTCAGTTTAGCCATCTTGGCTTGTAGAAAGGGTTCAGGCTTGATTTGTTCCAGGACACTTTTGTTTGTCTTTTTAGCTATCCACAGAATCCACAGAACTCTTTCCTATCACTACATCTCAGATGAGTTGATTTTCTTTCTATTACCTGTCTTCCACCCATACATAGTGGTGGAAAATAAGATGGTATGAACAATTCTAACTTTAGTGTTCAGTTGTTTATCTTTGCAGTTCATGACAGTGTCTAGTTCTTTCATAACTGCTCTTCCTAGTCTTAGTCTTCTGATTTCTTTACTGCAATGTCCATTCTGATCAATGACTGCTCCAAGGTATCCAATGAATATTCAGGTGAGGGTGGTGGGACAGAAGAGCAGGCCTTCCCCTGAAGATGTCTGACAGGCTCATATAGAAGCATGAAGTCCTTCAGTGAGCCAGATTCTCAGCTGCATATAGACTGGCAACCAGGGAAACTATTCAGAAGGAAAAGATCCATTCTAGACATTTCCCTTGTCATAGTGTCACAGTCTCCTAAAATCAAACAGAATGCATGTTATTAATTTAAGTTATATACTATTTTTATGCTAAAAATGACATTCAAGAGTATGTCAAGACACTCAAATGACAACAACAGTAAAATCCAAACAAAAACAAATTCAAATTACAACACTGAAACAGAAATGAGGACATACCAATGAAAACAAATAGGCTCTTCAATTAAAGCAGGCCTTTGATGGTAAACAGTTTACTGAAGGACAATGCCTTAGCCTCCCAGCAGAAGAACAACAGACAAGGGGCAATTTACCCCTGGAAGTGACCACCAAAAACCCACCCCTCATCCCTTGCACCCCCAAAGTGCCTAGTGACTTCTATGTTAGTGGATTTGTGAATCTGTCCCAATTTGGATAATTCTTTGGATATTTTGGATAGGTTCGGCACCTTAGATAATTTCTTTAGCAATTGGATTAAAATGTGGAGTGGAATCACAACCCTACTGACATGGGAGCCCCAGCCAACATGGATCAAATCTGTCTGAAAGAGTGGTGGGATTAAGAGAGGGCCTCCCCTGAGGATTATAAAAGGCAAGCAACATGTAAAAGTGCAGTCTAGTTTCTAATTTCAATGGACTAAGGCTTGGAGGAGCACTGTAACAATGAATATGTGCATGGAAGTTGAAGGATATTGAGAAGCTGGAGTGTGTCCAGAGGAGGTTGACCAAAACTGTGAAGGGTCTGGAAACCATACCTTATGAGGAAAGACTTAGGGTGCTTAGTATGTTTAGCCTGGAGAAGAGACAGTTAAGATAGCACCGTTTAAATATTGAAGGGGGAGGATGGAGCAAGCTTGTTTTCTGCTGCTCCAGAGAATAGGCCCTGAAACAATGGATGCAAGCTACAGGAAAAGAGATTCCACATGAACATTAGGAGGAACTTCCTGACAGTAAGAGCTGTTTGACAGTGGAGCACACTCCCTTGGAAAGTGGTGGAGTCTCCTTCTTTGGAAGTCTTTAAACAGAGGTTGGATGGCCATATGTTGGGAGTGGTATGATTGTGAGTTCCTGCATGGCAAGGGGTTGGACTGAATGGTCCTTGTGGTCTCTTCCAACTCTCTGATTCTCTGATTATAAGTATATTTATGTAGATTTTATATATTGACTGAATTGCTGTTCTTTCCATGATTGAATTTACACTAGTAAACTTTAACTTTCATATTGGCATTGGTATGACCTCTGCAGAGGATACCTGTATGCACTGCCCTTCAGAATATTATAATAGGAAGTTCTTCCATGATAAAGTTTTCATTTGCTCTTCTGTATGAAACCATTTGCCAGCATTTCAGAAATGATTCTGAGCTGCTATTCTGACTTACCGCCATGTGGTCTTCATGACAGATGGTGCTCAGTAATGCAGATGACACAGGAAAATGTAACTGCTGATATGTGATTCCATTGCCTGCAAAGCTACAACCCAGGGTAGCATCTATACAAGAAATGTAAGCTTCCATGAAATAGCTGTATATATTATAACAGCCAATAGCAGAAATGGATGATAATAAAATATTTATTTGACTGTGACTCCAAAAGCTAAAATGAAACAAAACAGGGGAAAATGCTTACGATTAAGTTTATTATATTCTCAGAAATTTTGACACCACAAATGATGCCAAAAACAGAATGTAGCACTTCTGTGATTCCCAAATGGCAATTTGTTAGCATCTTCCTAGCATAGGATTTATGGATTTTTACTTGGGTTTCCCAACCTAAAATTCTCAGTGAACTGATTGGTATGCAGTAAACATTATTTTAGACTGACTTCACTAAATAATTATGCTAATGTGAATCAATTGTTGACCTAGGTTGACTGTTATTGTAGTTGTGATGATGGCAGTGCTGAACACAGTGAGAACATATGGGTAACTACTAAGACTGGAAAGAAGAAAAACACATGTTTCACAAACATTTTTGTTTGCAGAATTGTAGTCACAAACCATTGCATCTGGATCCAAAACTCTTCATCATAAAAAGGGAAAATGGGAGACAGGTCTATTTGGAAACACTCCATATGTGGGAAGAATTTATGAATGGGGCTGCACAGGCTAGTCCTGCCCACTGTCAGAAAAATATGCTGCTTCCAACCTGTTCCAAGCATGTTGAATGGTTGTGGGTGAAAATGAAGTCTTCAATTGTTTAGGTTTATATCTAGACAGCTCCTAGCCACAAGGGTGTTTCTGGCCCAACCATAGTGCATCTTCAAGTGTTAAATGCCTAGGGATGCCTAGGGATCTGACTGTTAGATATTCGTCACCAAGAGAGGAGATTGCATGCACTTCAACAACTGGAAGTTTAGTAAGACTAAACTGTGAAGTGGTGACTGGTGGCACCAGTTTCAGTAAGGCAGTGGATCCATACCAGGTTTTTGGCAGCTTTAAGGAGCTAATCAAGGTGCTGGGCCTATTTTGGAGATAAGGTTCAGAACCTTGTATAACTCTTTCAATAACTGGAATGGTTTCAATGCCTCTCTTACTGAGAGCCACCAACTCCCACTGAATCTGTATGACCCCATGAGTTCATGATGGTACTGAAGCAGTGGACTGGATGAGCAATGGCTGAAAAAAGGCACAAACCAACATAAAAGATGATAGTTTTTTTTCCCATAAGGCAGGAAAATAGGCAAAAATGTGTTTCTTAAATGCCAGAAAACCTGACCTGATGAAAATCTTTGCAGTTTGACTTATTTTGTTTTTAAAAAGTGGATTTTATGCACAGAAAATGGTGATTTTGTGTGCCAGAAAACCCCCAATGTGTGGCTTTTTTGCTGAATAAATCCCAAGCTGCAAATTTTCTAAGAACTTTCTTGCAGCGGAGATAATAATTGCAAAGTTATTTGCACTTACATATGGAAATGACATTTCTGAAGATTCACAGCCCTAGTTTTTTGTTGGAGTGGCACATGCTACCCTTCATGGCTACAGGTCATGATGACTGTATGGAACCTCCAGCTTCACAGACGCTATGTTACTGAATGCCATATTCTGGGGAACAACAATGGGAGAAGGATTTTGACATGCTTGTGAGCTTCCCAGAGACATAATTTTGGCTATGACAGAAAAAAGATGTTAGACTAGAACTCTTTTAGTATGATTCAAGACATTTCTTACATTCCCCCCTTTGCAAAATCTTGACTTTTGAAATGTGAATGAAATCTCACAATAATTATACAAAATATTGATAATCAAATGATGGGAAGGTCTTCGGATGAAATTTCAACAGAAAACCTCCAGCTGAATACAAACAATCGGGAGCCAAATAAGCACACAGCCTTGTTTATTCCCTTATCATCTGCCTTGTTTTTTCCCTTGTGCAGTTCGTGACACCACAGCTTCCAGCTTCATTTGGTGACAATTGTTCAGAGCTGGTCACAGCAAAGCAGTAAGTCTTCAAAAAATCCAGTAGTGTTAATAAAATAAGCTGCATTTAATATGGAAAACCATAGAGATATTGTAATTACCACCACACACCACAAACCTCAAATGGTATTAAGACAAATAAGCTTGTTAATTTAAACAATATCCTGAATTTTATTTTCAAATGTCTGGATTTCAAGCTTCATATGGCTTTTCAGTGCTGCTCTATAAGAGATACTGCTGTTTAATGCTGCCATGATGGTGTGTTTGGTTAGAAAAGCTACCATGCCATCTCTAAGTGATAGCAAGAGATAATGGTATAGATTTAGTGGGAAATCTGCTAGAGGTAACAGCAGGCTGCCTGTAGCATAAGGTAGGGACAGATAGGAGTAAACTGATTTATAAAGGGCTAAATTCTGCTATGAAATGTGTGGATAACCCTGAGAGAAAGTCCTTTTAAAACAGATATGCACAAGGTTTGAATTCTTACAATGATGAGAATCATTAAAAGAATATACTTGTACATAAGAGCATTTGAAAAACATAAATATTCTCAACCACAGAAAAATTCTTATGTGGGAGACCTCCCTAATTCTGTTCTCTTTGCAGTTTCCCAACCCAGAACTCCCAGAGTTGGACAGTGTGAGACCAGCCTTATGTCAGGTCTACAGTACCAAAAGTATCATCACATTCACTTTGCACCCAAGGTGAAAAGCAGTACAGTGTACCCTTCTTTTATGTGGGGGATCCATTCTGCTTAAAAGAAATTATGCATATGCTTGAGCCCCATTACAAGTAATGGGGCTTGTGCTCACAGTGGCGCAGTGGTGAGGTGGCGTGTATTTGCCAAGGGCACGCACACCATTGTTCCTTTTGGTGCATGGTGCCACTTCTTCTAGCACTGTTTTCAGTGTATGCGTATAATGCGCCTACATATGATGCAGGCACACTGTATGACTGAATTCCTAGCTTATGCATCCTGCTTTTTCTGTGTCAAGTGTCTACCAATGGTGGGTTGTCTCAAATCCTAGGCTGCATCTGCACTTCATTTTACTTGCCCTTGCTCAATGCTATGGAGTTTTATAAGATGTTTAGCCTTCTCTGTTAGGGATTTCTGGTGCCACTACAAATCCCTGAATTCCATAGCACGTAGTCATGACAGTTAAAGCGGTGCCAAACAGCAATATTTCTGCAGCCCTAGAGATATTTTTATACCAGCTCCCAGCATATGATCATGTGCATTTTCATCATGGGGATTTAAGATGCCTCTTGTGATGCACAAGTAAAAAATTCACCAAGCGTCTCTGTAAAATAAAAATAAAAATACATCAATATACATCTCTTTCTTTATTTCTTTATTTCTTTGTATATGATGTGCAAAAAAAATTATTGGTCAAAGTCCATTCACAAAATTACTTATATGGTTTATTACTTGTTAGTGGGCTCCTAAATATCACTTACCATGTTTTTATGTTTTGGATTACAGTATTGAATTCAGAAATTAAAATGCTTTCTGACTAAGATTAAGTGGAATAAAAATAATCTGTTACTCTCTTGTTTTGGTTTCTATTTTAAATTATAGAAATGCACAGTTCTGAACACAGCAGTCTTCACCTTCTGCAGAAAACTTGCTATTGAAAATAAAAGCTGTGCCAATTTACCTAGCTCCTACCAAAGGGGAAAAAAATACTGACACTAATTGATTCATTTTCGATCTGGCTATTATTTTTAAGCACAGGTGCAAAATTCTGGACACAGGTGTCTCTCCTTCTCCTCTATTTTCTCTTGAGCACATTTAACCTATTAGCTAACCTGGCTTTAAGAGCAACTACAAAACAGAAATAATATGCATCAAAATGACAGTCCCATCATCTGCCTGGCAATGTAGCAGGGATTGGTGATGTGATTCTAGGCTAAAAGCCAAAACTGATTGAGGTATACTCTGTCTTCTCCAAGTCTTTTATATTTCTTTTCTCTTGCAGTTCTCTATTGACCCTGTCACCAGAAATAAAGTTAGGTTTGAAGAAGTCCTTGGCAGACTGCCTTCTGGGAACCCCCTTCCTATGTTGATGGTCCTCTAGCTGCAGGCCTATTTGTTTGGGGGGAGGGGGGTTGGCACAGTAAAAATTCCCACAGTGCATCTGTGGTAGTGTCATCATGCACCCAGATAGCAAGTCACTTCATTTACCACACAAAACACCCAAGATACAAAACTGGAGAAAATAAGGCTCCAACTTTGCTGGTTATAGATGTAAAAAAGTTGGCACCAATATGGGTCCAGATCCATGCATAGATCAATCTGCCTGTTGATTGATGAAGCAACAACCTGTCAGCTAGATGGACAGCACCAGGGATAACAGAACCAAGATTCCAATTGGGCAGAAGTCACTGCTTATATCCCACATCCCTCAGATGTGACAAACCAACACTACCTTGAACTGAGAGTGATACTAGAATTCTGTTGACATACCCAAAATCCTGTACGGGGACCTGCTATCAATTTATGGTTCTTGCCAATATCAGCGTACTTGCTTCCTGGATCCAGATCCCATGAAAACTGCCTACAAAGTCATGACAAAAGACAAATGACACATGGTAAAGTCAGCCATCTGTATCCAAGGATTTTTGATCCATGGATTCAACCATTCACAGCTTAAAAATATTTTCAAAAATATATAAATTACAAAAAGCAAACCTTGGTTTTGCTATTTTACCACTCCATTGTATGTAATGGGACAAGCATCTGTGAATTATGGAATCCACGGGGGTCCTCAGACCAAACCCCAGTAGATACCAAGGGCCCACTGTACATTTTTTCAATTGCAGAGGGGATTAGTGAGACAACGATCCAAAACAAACTGATCTTGGGATTCTAAGAGCTTGCTTATATATCTCAGCACCCAGTACCAGAATGAAAACTAGTAAGCAGCTTCACTCCAGTCCCACCCATCAGCCAAATGTTTTATATGACATCCTGTTAATATTTAAATATTTATTATATCACCTCTCAATCTTCTCTCTCCCAAGCTAAACATACCCAGTTTCCCACATCCTCCTTATAGGGCTTGTTTCCAAACCCTTTGCCTCCTCTGGATACATTTCATCTTGTCAATATCCTTCTTTAACTGTGGTTCCTAGAGCTAGACTGTATTGCAGGTGAAGTATGAGAAAAGAGAATAGAGTGGTACTATTATTTCTCACAGTCTGGGTCCTATATTCCTATTAAGAGAATTGTGTTGAGGATTTTAGACACCATTATTATTATTATTATTATTATTAATTTTATTTATAAAGCGCTGTAAATGTACATGGCGCTGTACAAAAACCAAATAAAATCAAGGATATATAAAAAGCCTGCCTATGGCGTACAATCTAGAAGTTAAAACAACAAGTTAAAAACATCATAAGAAAACAAGTTAAAACAGCAAATATCAAATATTGAGTCAAGTATCAAAACAACCAGGTCACAATCACATCACACCACTGACCCATTTTTAGCTTATGCTCCTGGTTTGCTAAGACTCTTGGATCATTTTCATATGCACTGCTTTCAGACCAGGTATCACTTATCTCATATATGTGCATTTCATTTTTCCTGATTAAGTGTACTACCTTACATTCATCCCTGTTGACATTCTTTTTGTTATTTTTGGCCCAGTTTTCTAATCTGTCAAGGTAATTTTGAATTATGATCCTGTCTTCTGAGAAATTAGCTACACCTTCTCATTTTCATGGAATCTGCAAAATTGTTAAGTGTATCATCTATTCCATAATCTATGTTGGACAACACTAGATCCAGGATGAAACCCTGAGGCATTCAAGTAGTTGTTTCTCTCCAGCATGAACCAGAACCATTTGGACAGCTTGTCTGTATTTATATTTACATAACTAATGTTATATTTTCATAACATATAATTTATATATAAGAAATAATGTATCATTTTATATTACACCCATTTAGATCAGGATGAGAATTATGTGACCCTCAATATATTGCTGGATCACAAGGTTTAGCAACCCTCTCCAGCCAAGTATAACTAGAAATAATGGGACATGGAGTCTAACAATATCTAGAGGCCCACATGATTCTTACTCCTTGATTGACATAAACAATGCCTTAAAAACATTTTATCTCAATAAATAGCCTTTTGCAGTGTATCATTCTATTCCCTTCTTTCTAACATTAAACTGTATGGTGTTGTATTAGTTGGTTATAATCTTCATTGCCTTATGCTGCCCAATAACACCTAAGTATACATTGTTAATTGTCCATTGTGTGCAGAGATTTGTATTGCTGTACAAATATATATCTTTACTTTCAGAAATGTGAATTAGAGAAATCAGCCAAATTTTATTATACAAAATATTGACACTCAAAATAATAGAATCACAGCAGTATTAAGCTTTTTTGCTTTTGGGGGAGGGGGGAGAGGAAGAGGAGAAAGAGGAGGAAGAGGAGCAGTTATTGAGTTTTGTTCATTGTTGCAAAAGAAGCAATAGTAGTGTTCATCCATGTCCTTATTTCCCTGTTAAATCAACTGCAGTCACATCACTTTGACCTGGAATTTTCCAGAGTCATACCTGTATTCAGATATCAGATTTCTTTCTGTTCAACAAAAGAGGCAGAATGGAAGAGTGTGCATCATAATTGCACTCAGAGATAAAATTGCTTTATAAAGGTTTTGAAATGTGCCTGTAGAAAAATAATTAATCATGCCATGAAATGACTATCATTTAATGATTGGGATTAAGCAGAATATTGACATCTGTGCTCAAATGCCTAAATGCTATGTGGAGAGAGATTGCAGGGAATAATGAAATGCTTATGAAAGTTTTGCTTTTAAATTACTTGCTCATATGCTTCAATCATTCCCTTGGAAACTGTGGTATGAATAAGACTGCTAATTTAGTTAGATGTAGAAGCCAATTAAGATTTATACAAGCACATACACAAAACAATACACAATGATTTTTTTTTTGTTTGGTCCATTGCTAAAAATAACCTTTATGGAATTCACTTTTAGAATGTGTACTTAATGATTGGCATTGTTATTATAACAGACAGGAAAATGTTCAGGGATTAGCTTGAACAAAAGTTTAATAAGTGAATGGTTCCTTTTAATTCTTGAACAAAGCCCTGGAAAATATTAAAGTAGAAGAATGTCCACCAGAATCCTATAAATCCTATTATGTAATCCAAAAAAATGTAACAGATGCATACAGTATATCACTGTGGCAAGATCTGACTTCTCCAAGAATGTGTGCAGTTGGCACACTAGCTTTAACATTGCAAAAGCACTCCTGGTCACTGTCAAGACCTGGGTCTCCAGGCTCAGAGCTGAACCTAGGAGTACCTCGAAACTATGAATCTATGTTTTCAGGGTGAGTGTAACTCCATCTGTCACAGAATCAATCTCTATTCCCAGACCTGTATTTCAGGTGACCTGGAGCAGCTCTGTTTTGTTTGGATTAAGATTCATCCATCACAGTTGCCAGGCAATGGTTTAGCACAAGAACAGCTTCCTTGGTTAAGTGGAAAGGAGTAATAATAATAATAATAATAATAATAATAATAATAATCCCGCCTCTTCCATTTTGAAGATTGAGGCAGGTAACAGCAAAGTTTATAAAATATACAACAATAAAAACAACAAGCCCAAGACCCCAGCCTAACCCTCCCTCCCAAGTATAAAATTAAACAATAAAACATTGTTAAAAATACATAACAATATGACAAAGTTACTAGACAAACCACAAATAAGAAAAATAATAAAAGGAGGGGGATTCAGTTGGTTCTGGACATTATCAATCGGGGAAGGCCTGCCGGAAGAGAAAGGTTTTTATCGCCTTTTTGAAAGCCTTGAGCAAGGATAACTGGTGAATCTCTTCCGGCAGGTCATTCCACGTTTTTGGAGCGGTGACAGAGAAGGACCTCCAGGAGGTCACCACCAGTCTGGTCTCTCTAGATTGTAAAAGGTTTTTTCCAGAGGATCGGAGTGTACGGGAAGGAGGCATTCCTTCAAGTAGACTGGACCCAGGCCATGTAGGGCTGTATAGGTGACTGTGCCTGGAAGCTAATAGGCTGTCAATGTAATGATTTTAAAATAGATGTAATATGGTTGAACTTGGATTTTCTGGTGACCAGTCTGGCTGCCATGTTTTGTATCAACTGGAGCTTCCGGACGTGGCACAAAGGTTGCCCCATGTAGAGCGCATTACAGTAATCAAGACAAGAGGTTACTAGAGCATGTACAACCGTTTCTAGGTCCCGCTGCTCCAGGTAGGGGAGCAACTGGCATATCAGCCTAAGCTGATAACAGGCACTCCTGGCTGTTGCATCAATCTGAGAAGACAGTTGAAGCGACGAATCCAGGAGCACGCACAAGCTGCGGACACAGTCTTTCAGGGGAAGTGTGACCTCATCTAGAACTAGCGAACTTATCTCCATACCTGGATTAGGGTTACCTATCACAAGTACCTCCATTTTATTTGGATTCAGCTTAAGTCTATTTTCCCTCATCCAATCCATTACTGACCTCAGGCAGTCATTTGGAGGGAAATGCCTTCCTTGGTCACTGAAACAGTCCGAGACATAGAGAAATAGATTTGGGTGTCATCAGCATACTGATAACAACCTGCCGCATGTCTCCAAATGATCTCACCCAGCGGCTTCATGTAAATGTTTAAGAGCACGGGGGGACAGAATGGCGCTCTGAGGGATGCCAGATGTCAGCTCTCTCATAGAGGAGCAGCTGTCCCCCAGCATCACTGTCAGGAACCTGCCCAAGAGGTAGGAACGTAGCCACTGCAGAGCAGAGCCAGCGATTCCTAACTCTCTCAGGCGTTCCAGAGGGATACCATGGTCTATGGTACTGATGGCTGCTGAGATGTCGAAGAGCACCAACAGGGCCACACTTCCCCTGTCGATGCACAGACGGAGATCATCGACCAAGGCGACCAGGGCAGTCTCCACTCCGTATCCTGACCTGAAGCCTGTTTGAAATGGATCGAGATAATCGGTGTCATCCAAGACTGCCTGGAGCTGGTTTGCAACCGCCCTCTCGATCACCTTACTCAAAAAGGGAAGAAGAGATATTGGCCGATAATTGTTTTTGTCCAGGGGATCAAGGGAAGGTTTCTTTAGAATGGGTTTCACCACTGCTAATTTCAAACTCGATGGAAAACAACCTTCCCTGAGGGAGGCATTGATTATAGATTGTAGCAACTTCAAAGTTGCCTCACCTCCCTGGATGGCCAGCCAAGATGGCCAGGGATTGAGAGAGCAGGTGGTCTTTTTTACCTTAGAGCTTATAGAGCTTACAGCAGTATCACCAACCTGAATGCATCCTAGGTGGTGCAGTGGTTAAATGCCTGTACTGCAGCCACTCATTCACAAATCATAAGTTTGCGAGTTCAATACCAGCGAAAGGACTCAAGCTCGACTCAGGCTTGCATCCTTCCAAGGTCGCTAAAATGAGTACCTAGATTGTTGGGGGCAATTAGCTTATAATTTGTAAACCGCTTAGGGAGTGCTTAAATGCACTGATAAGCGGTATAGAAATGTACTTGCTATTGCTATAGGTAAGGATCTCGTTCCAGTGTGACCACCAAATCTTCTCCATAACAACATGATCCCATTCAGACACATAAAACAAACTGGAATTCTTTACAGTTCAGTACACTGTGCATTTACTTCCACCGTGACCACACAACTAGACCTCCCACCCAGACCTGACACTTTGGCTTCTGTTTCCCTAACAAATCAGAGAATTAACAAGAATGAGTTCAAACCAGAGACAAGCCAGAAGGCCAGATTCAGATGCCACACTAAACAAACCATGGGTAACAGTCAGCAGAGCAATTCCCACTTGCAACAAGAGTGATCCAGCATGCACTAGCATGCTGCCTTACCCCTGACAAGCTGAAATTCTGAAGAATTCTGCTAGGCAGTTTATGTTGCTGGGAAATTTAATAGTCTGGAATGTCCCATGACAGTGATAGCAAGCCCTGGAGAGGTGTATTCCACATGATAGCACAAAACCACATGGTTCATTGTTCAGAAATAAGATGGTAGTCATATGAAGCCCTGTCTTGTGAATGCTCTCCCTAGGAAGGTAGTTTCACTGCTGGGTTTTAGGTGACAGGTTTTTTATCAGCCAAGAACTGCCACATTTTAATGAACATTTCAGTGAACAGTTGTAAAGTGTGACAGATTTAATGCTTGGTTTTTATCCTGTTTATTGGTTACTTTTATATGTTAATTATTTTTAATGGCTGCTTATTCCTGCCTTTAGTAGTCTGTATGGTTTTTAAGAACTTACTGTGGGTGCTGCTGATTTCATTTACTTATTTTATTTGTAATTTCTGTGCCATGACATTACTAATTGCCACTTTGAGACTGTTTAAGGGGAAAACTGAGCTGAAGTGTTTCTTTTAGGAGCTACTTCTCTATTCACACAAGAGATTCCACAAACTAATTTGGAATTAATTAAAATAATAAAAGTGCAAAATGTAGATATACCTCAGTTAATGAAATAGATATGTTCTTAGCCTTTACTTCTTTAATAGAATATTTCATACTAGACACAAAAATAATATAGAAGTAGTGGGCTCTTGACCACAGAAAAGAAGAGCAGTTCAACAAGCTACAGAAGCTTGGATATACATGTGAAATGGGGGGGGGGGACATCAGGTAAGCATTGCATAAGTAAAGAAAAACCACTTGAACTCTCTAAAGAAAATGTAAAAGCTTCTTTCAAAAAGAATACTGTATTGCAATGTCTGTGTTTCTCCACTCCTCCCTCACTATTCTGCCAATGCCGATGCTGCTAAAAAAATACCAGTGAAGTTCCAGAAGGAAGAAAAGGAGAGCTGGGTAATAAAGAGCCTTTGTAAAAAGAAACATATATGTTGAAGGCTTTGTTAACTCAGGCAAGCCTTTAATAATAATAAAAAAGGTTGGAGTTTTAAAACCCACTGACTGGAGATCATGTATTTTTTCTGTATCTCAGCCAAGATGTAACTACTGATTATGCTTACTGGAAAAAAATGTGCAGTGTAATAAATTGTCAACTGGAAGCCATCACATCAAACTCAAATTTTAGAATTGTTGACTTGATCAGTTCCACTTAAAGCAGAACGCAGACTGTCACAAATCCAATTCATGGTTACCATGGCAAATCAAAGTACATAGTGCAACCCAAGCTGGGACTCATTATCCAAACATACAATTATATATTCAATCTTCTTCCATTATTGTCTCAATTATTTCCCTAGCAAATTAAGGTACATAGAACAAATGCATTTGTATCATCACACAGCAGCAGACAATGCAAGATTGTAGAGCTGCTGTAGCAATTGATATTATTTTGTCAGCTTTTAATGAGACATTTAATACAAAACTGTTGTAAGCAAGGAGTTCATAAGATAGATGCTTTCAATATTGACACTCTGTTGTGTTATTTCACCCAGTTTTTAAATACGGTGGTCTCTGACATATAGTGGAACTTAAACAAAAATATATCTTGCATTTCCCAGAAACTTGTTTAGTATGCCACTATGTCAGGCCTGTTTCTATCAGTGGGCAATATGAGGCAGGTATCCAAAGGCTTTTGGGCAGGAGTTTGCTAGATAATTTATTTATTGTCTTTCTGTTTTTACTGCCAGTGAAAGGTATTTCTGTTTCAGATGCCCAGCTTGAGTACTATGTGGTTTGACGTGGAAAGGAGGGGGAGACCTCTTTTTTCTTCATCAACAAATTGCCCTTGACTGATCCTGCCCTCTGTGAAATTCATTATTGACGGTGTAGTTTCAGACTTTAACTCCCTACTGGCGATGGCCTGTAACACTAGCAGCAGACCCATGCTAGTTTTTTTTTTATATATTTACAGTATCACACTACACTATTAATGTGGTATTATTCCACTTTAACTGCTATGGTTGCCTCCTGTGGAATCCTGGGATTTACAGTTTAGGGAATGGTATTTAGAACTCTCTGCCAGGGAGCTACTAGGCCTCACTAAACTACAAATCCCAGAATTCCACAGGAGACAACTATAGCAGTTAAAGTGGACATAGGCCCTCTTCAGACCAGCCATTATTGCCAGCCTGGGAGCAGAATCGGTCATTGCATCTGGATGATGGATGCCCTTACTCCACCCCCAGAGTGCCATGATGCCATGCACTTCTCCACATGGTGTGTGGCATCATGGCACTCCTCTGGCACTGTGTTTATATGACGCAGTGCTGCCAAGCTGCAGCAGTACGGCTATGGAACCCTTTCCAGGGTGCAAAAAGGAGCCGCTTTTTGCGGTTCCTTTTTGCATCCTGGAAAGGCCGAATTGGGACAGCTGCACAATCCAGCTAAGAAAGGGGAGGTGTCATACCACCCCTTCAAGGTGATCTGTCAAGCCCCTAAAAGTACTATAACAGTGTAGTGCGATATCACATTTGCATTTTACTTTTCAAAATTTCAGAGTTATATTATGGGATTATTTTACAGGTAAGATTTATTTAGCAGGGTTTCTAATGTCACAAAATGGGATTGGAGCCATCCATAAAAGAGAGCTTTTCTGTCATGCAAAAATGTCACAATAATCAGTCCAGAAAATTGATTTCACCAATTGGTTACCAATAAGAAAGAATATCTTCATCTGAGCATAAATCTGGCAAAATGTGTCATGGAGATCTTCAGTGTAGCTACCTATCTCCTCAATACTCTTCTGACCCTTTTTTGAATGACAATATCAGTATCTTCTACCAACTTATTATGTCTTGTGTAACACAACTGGGCAATACCCTCAAAGTGACTCACAACTTCCTTTCTATCTGAAATGGTCAACAACTGTCAGCAACTATTCATTAAACAGGATTGTGGTTAAAGGTGTATTTCTTACTCTAGCAATTTACAAAAATGTGCATTCATTGCAGAATTTTTTTGAACCATAATTCCCAGATGATCCAGTGGCCATATGGCATGCAGAATTCTGAGAACTGCAGCTGAAAACATTTCCAAGCTCTAATCTTGTTGTAACTTAAAATGTTCCCTTGGAATGTCCACATCTTCACCTTTATGGTGTCATTGGGTATGTGTGTGGTTTGACTTTAAGATCCATAAACAGCTGTTGTGTGCTCTTTAAGAAACAACTCATGCAAAAATTATCCACAAAAGGAGGCTATGGGCTCTTCAGACTGGCCATTAAGGCTGCCCTGGAGGCAGAGGCAGAGCATCATGTCCACATGACGCACGCCCTGACTGCCCCTCCCCCAGGGCACACGGTGCATAGCATCACGATGCTCCTCTGGCACTGCGTCCAGATGACACAGCATCAAAAGAGTGGTGTATAGCCGTGAAGCCACAGCTATCACACCCTTTCCAGGGTGCAAAAAGAAGCCACTTTTTGAGTCTCCTTTTTGTGACCTGGAAAGGCCAGATCAGAGCCACGGCCCCAATCCAGCTGGCATTGCACCATCTCTTTGGGGCTGTCTGTACAGTCCCTAAGTGAGTTAACTGGAAGAAATCATTCTGGGTTTTTGCACCAGAGATCTTTATGCCTGTGTTACCTTCAACTGATACAATTTGGCAAGGACAATTCATGCCACTTTTTCAGCTGATTTTTAAAATGTCCCAGTTTGTCTCCCACTTTCCCCCTTATTTCTATTGCTCCAAACTGATTTCAAAGTACTAAAGTAGTTTGCACTCAGTTAACTGCACAGACAGAAAAGGAAAGGAGTGGAGGTGGCAGAATCTTACATTTCCTTGTAGGCAAAGGAAATGGCTGCAGCCTCTCCAAGCTTGTCTGTTCATTGTCATTAATAACTTTTCCTAGCTTGACCACACTCTGGTATCATCTGTATTCCAGTTATCATCTGTGAAATGTTGTCAGGTATGTGAGAGATTTGTCCAACATAAAACCTGAATGAACAGTAAATGGGGAAGGAGGGTATCAAGTTAAGTTTCACTCCCTTTCCTCAAATACATGTTTTTCAGCCTGAAGGTTTCCTATGAGTAATAATAATACATCAATTTTTAGAAAAAGTCTAAATTAGACCAGTGCATCCAGAGAAGACATATCTGACACTTTCTTTGTGTTTCTTTGGCCTGTGGCTGAGAGCATGTCTGGAAATGCATTCAAACTGAAATGGACTATGAAACCTAGTTGTCTGAACTTATATTCATTCATTTGCCATTTATTAAGCTGCCTTGTCATAAGAGGCTCCAGTGTAGGTCAGGTCAGGAATCCGGAGAACATACATAATGAGTCTTTGCCATAGCAAAGGTCAGGAACCAGAGTCATTCAGATATGAGTCACAGCTATCTGTGATCTTCTGCTTATTGTATGAAAACCATAACTGGATTACTACAAATGTGTGGGCATAATGAATAGATACGTAGGTTATAATGAAAATAACTGCAGATACGCAGCACTTGTTTTCACCAAATTAGTAAATTATACCAAAAAAAATGTGAATACATTCTGAAACAGTGACTTAAATCTGCAATGAAAAAATGGCATGCTCAATTTTAATTATGTGTCCATGTTTTCTTTTTCAGTAGAAGTCTCTTAAACTGGTCAAGACTGCATAAAGTTTTATGTCAAAGAGTAGAAAAGACAGAAAGGGAATCTTCACACATTTCTGAATCAACAAACTGGGGCAGCTTGAACTTGTCTGTTTCTTTATTTTTGCAGAAACATAGTGCATAAAAACCCCATGCGGTTATCTAGAAAAATTGCAGAGATTGTGTGAACACTGTAAATTTGCACAAAAACTGGCTATGTGGAAACAATGTTTTATGTGCAACCATGTGGTTTTCACACTGGTTGCCACTTTTTTTTAAAAGTATGATTTAACATTTATATCCCCAATGCATATCATTTTGGGAAAATTGTGTTCACAGATGTTTTTTCTGGCATTTAAAACTTACTTGAGATTTTTTTTTAAATAGTGTAAATCCACCTTAAATATGGATTTAAAAAAAAAACATTCATTGGATAGTTCTTTACAGATAAATAAAACTTCCTAGTATGTTGCTTCACCATAAATTAAATAACAACTATTATCACTTATAATTTATATTTTTTAGATCTGTTTTGAAGCTGCATGCACAGGCCAATGAAGAAGCATTTGTTTCTGGCTAGACTGTTTAACAACTAGAGTTTAAGAGTTCAAAATTTTGTTCTTTCATTTTTAAGAAGTAAAATATTTATTATATTACTTATAAGTTATAACAAAGTTTGAGTTCCTTCGACTTAGACAGAACAGAAGAAAGGAAGACTGTTCAATAAACTTAACATAACCTATGGATACCTAATCTATGGAAGCCTGGAAACTGTTTAGGTAGATCCTATCACAGATTGGATGGTGCTTTGGAACAGAAATAAAAGCTGCAGTGTTCATCATGTTAACACTGAACAAAGGACAAGTGATAACAAATGTAATTTATTTTGACATAAAACAACAGAGAAATAAATGTTTAAGGGATTTTCACAAACATATTTCCCTTGTAATAAGATCTACTTATGTTTTTAAGTGGTGCTCTTATTTGCAGTCAGTCTCCAGTGGATGGATCACAGAAGTAACACAGAGTAGACTACATGACCAACTACCTTCCTGCTGAGGAGATGGGCTTAGGAAAGGCTGACTGAATATGGAATCATTTCTCCAACCCTAGGATAGATGTGCCTTTATGGTCTGAGTCACTGTCAAAGCAGTAAGATGAAGTAATTTAAAATGCATCTGTCCTTAATGTCTGTGACAGATGGATATAAACAGAGACTGTGAGTACAGTCATTTCAGAGGTTTCATAAGTTTTAAAAAAACACATACAAAAAAAACCCTGAATGATTAATTGTGAGACAAGACTCTTGGCCATGTAACCTCAGCCAAGTATATCCGGGATACCTGTCATAGTTCCTGAAGAAAGTTACAAGGGACCATCCTTCAACACATGCATATAAAAGTTTATTTTCCTCAATTTTATATTCATTCTCACATTTTTCCAGCTCACTCTCAAAGTGCAGACCTGTCTAGAATAAGAAATGTGATGCTTTTAAATGCTCTAACTGAATCTGGCATCCTTTACGGTTCCTGCTATGGATTTGTTCTGGTGATCAAGTCAGTTTACCCATCCACCCACAGATATTCTAATATCAGCCTGGCAGATAAGAAAAGATCAGGATTCACTTCACAGTTACCCCTTTAAATGGAAATATTTATTCAAGTGGAAATGACCAAAGATGAAAGAATTATTTTTAAAAAATATTGTGCAGTCCTTTGGTGTATGGAATCCAGAAAACTAATGAAGGTACTGGATGATAGCAGACAAGAAATTAGTTATAAATTATTTCATTTCAAAATGATGCCTTCTCTTGTATCAGACAAGGGGAATTGGAAGTATAATTCGATGGCAATCTGAACGCAATCATGGGGTTTAACGTTATTGTGTGATAACCCACCACATGCAAATTTGGGCAATGGGAAGTCAGTTCAAACGCAATCATGTGGCTTCACATTATTGCATGATAGACTGCCACACACAAATTCGGGCGATGGCATGCCATTTTCGGGCAATGGGGAGACAGTTTGAATGCAATGTGTATTCACTTTAAGTGAATGCATTCTGGCCCCACTTTCTTTTCATTCGAATTTAAGAGAAATTCCTCCCATTTGATAAACTCCTTGGTCAAGGCAAGACTTGAACAAGAAATTTTGCTGCCTGAAGCAAAGGTTAGCTTAGAGGGGACAGGACAAGGTTGTGTGATACATCAGCACTATACCACTCAGTATCTGCTGCCTGGGCAAATAATCACATATGACTTTACCTAAAGATAGGGTTTTGTCCAACTGGGCCTAAATGCTGGGTTGTCTCTTGCTATTGCTGATTTTTCTCAGTCTCCTTCTTCTGTCTATCTTACTTAATGTTCTGTAGCAAGTGCTGTTGAAAAAATAGAAAAACACCAGTCTGCTCACAGGATCAAACATGAGACATACAGAGAAAACTGTTATAGAGAAAGGGAAACACAATTGCTGCAACTGGGACAGAGAGTTTAAAAAAGGATAAGGAGATGCAGAAAACAAGAGCAACCAAGGAATATAAAAACAATTTACTAGATCAAATAAGCAAAGAAATAAAGATTTCAGCTTTTTTAAACATTTTAAAGCTGGGCAAAAAAGGAGGAGTGCCAAATATTTAGCAGGAGAGAATTTCCATGTTGATGGGCCATGAGAGTGAAGGTAGAAAAACCAGAAATAACACAAGGGAATGGAGCTTATGTAATGAAATTAGTGTTTGTTGAATGGAGGTATGAGCAAAAAGAACAAAGAGAGAAAGCAATGAAGTTAAATAAAAGAGAGGCAAGATCATGAAAGGTCAAAAGGAGTTTAAATTTAATATATAATATTAAAAGAGCTAGAGTACAAGAAACATATCAACATAAACATAAAGAGGAAAAACAGGTTTAATAATAAGGTTTCACTTAGAAATTAATGTCAGTTCCCATCTCTTAGCTGCACAACTATAGCTAGGTGCATTGTGGAGGTCTCCCATCCTTCCCTGGCCACAAAATGGCTGTGGCAATGTGCTATTTGAAAGCTTCCTTCTGGGGGAGGGAGCTGACCAGGAAGGTATTAAATACTTCTTCTGCAATGTTTAAAAAAAGGATATAGGTTTGTGTAATTTGATGTTACACAAGCTTATGTCACCATCAAGATTCCAGCCCAAATGTTAAAGCCCCTTTTCCCACACCTTTACCCTAATCCACTGCAGAGTTCTCTATATGTACAGTGTATACTTAAAGGGCAAGTCCTAGAAATAATGGTCCCTATGTAACTTTGCCTTAACTATCAAAAATACAACAACAAAGATGAGAACAAACCAAAATAGACTCAAAGCACTGCTGAGAAAACAGATTTAGAAGACGTTAGCATTTTGATCTGATTGAAGTTTTGGACTAGCATCCACAAGGTGTGGCTTTCAGAATTGAGCCTTAACCTGATGTTTCAACAGTCCTCTCTCCATGCTGTAGACAGTAGCAGGACAGCACAATTCAGGAGATATCTGAATGTACTTTATACTGATGGAACCAGCATAGAATGGTATTGTCTTATGACTAAAAGGCAATGCTTCAACATCAGTCAGTATTGCCTTTCCATATTGCTATGTGTTGTCATTTAATTGAAGACAGTAATGAATGAGTCTAAGGTCAAAACAGACCGGCAAAAAGAGCCGGGTTCCCGGCGGCTTCAGGGCATAGTGTATGCATGACACATGCCCCCCAAAAGCCAGGAATATACTGTGAAGCCACCCCGAGCAACTACATAGTGGCAGCACTGTGGCGGTGCGTCATTTAGATGTCACACACTGCCAAAACCTTGAAAAACCACTGCCACAGTGGCAAAGATTCCTTTTTCCTGGCGCAAAAAAGAGTGGCTTTCTGACACTTCTTTTTGTGGTGGTAAAATGCCAGGTTGGGGGCATAGTGTGTGGTTGCCAGGACCCCAACCTGGCACTGAAAGGGGTGGCATTAAGCTGCCCCCTTCCTGATGTCTGTTTTGGGCCCTAGCTTACATACATGTGGCATACCATTCAGGCTGCATCTGCACTGCAGTAATAATCCAGTATGAGACCACTTTAAGTGCTATGGAATTCTAGGAACTGTAGTTTTGTGAGATGTTTAGCCTTCTCTGTTATTGTTCTGGTACCGCAGCAAACTACAGTTCTCAGGATTCTATAGCACTGAGCCATGGTAGTTAAAGTGGTGTCAAACTGGATTATTTCTGCAGTGCAGATGCAGACTCGGTTACAGTGTGTTGCAGAAATATTCAACCTCTTCTCCTTTTTAAAAAGCTTTCCTTTGTTTTGTTACATTACAACCTGGAATTGAAATGGATATAGCTGGCACTGTTAACACTTGATGTACAACAGATACTTACAATGTGATTCCATTTTTGATTGTGGCTCAGAACATAAATAAACAAAAATGAACTATATTGGCTCCTCTCAATATGGAAGATATTTATGTGAGAACTGAAGAAAGAGAGTGCAATTTATTGGAAAACAGATTGATGAGGTTAGGAAAACCAGTCAGTTTTAAATTGTTTATGTTCCTTCTTTGAAAGAATCATAGAATAGAATCATAGAGTTGGAAAGGATCACAAGGGTCATCTATGCCATACAGGAAGACATAACTGAAGTACATTTCAAAGATGCCCATTCTATCCCTGTTTAAAGATTTCCAAAGATGGAGAACCCACCATCCTCCAAAGCTTTTACAGTTTTTTAAAAATCTTCCTAAAATTTAAGTGGATTCTCTTTTCTTGTAATTTGAATTCATTGGTTTGTGTTGTAGTTTCTGAAGCAGAAGAAAACAATCTTGCTCCATCCCCTACATGATATCGCTTCAGATATCTAAAGATAGCAATCATGTCACCACTTTGCCTTCTCTTCTGCAAACTAAACACATCCAGCTCCCTAAGCCATTCCTCATAATGCTTGGTTTCAAGACCTGTGATCATCTTGGTTGTCTTTGTTTGGACACTTACCATCTTGTCAATATCATTCTTGAACTGTGGTGTCCAAAACTGGGCATAGTACTCCAGGTGTTCTAACCAAAGCAGAATAGAGTGATAAGCTTCTCTGGAATAGGACACTATATCCCTGTTGATGTAACCCAAAATTGAATTGGCTTTTTTGGCTGCTGCATCACATTGTTGACTCATATAGTTTGTGGTCTGTTAAGACCGCTAGATCCTTTTCCCCACAGTATTTTGGAGTCACCTGCAGATTTGATCAGCATGCCTTCTATTTCATCATTGCTATCATAGTACCTTCTAACACTTAAAAATGATGCTAGTAACTTCTTAGCATAGGCCAAGTTCAGTGAATTCTGCTTTTTTTTATAGTAGGATACTCTGTCTATCATATGTAGTCATGCTCCTGTTGGGTTTGCTTCTAGAAAAGGCAGCTCTGAATATTAGCATCTGTGTAACTATGTCAGGAATGTCAGGAGGGTCTCAAATTTCATCTCATCCGCTTCTATTACTGTCAATGTACTTTTCATTATGATTTCATCAGGATTAATTAACAAGATTTGGGGTAATATGAGGCACATATTTGGTATGCAAAACCAAATCAGTTGTACAATTGATGTTTCCTTGCAGCTGCTACTTCTTGTGCTGATAGTCAAGAGTATAGATAGCTTACATTAGGCTACACCAGCTGTCTGTTCCTAGCCTGTCGGCTTTCTGCTATTTAATAACTATGAGGTTGCTCTAAATGTTGCCAGCACTGGCCCTAGTGGGTCTCCTTGCTGGGAAACTAGATGACAAATAAACATCCAGAGTTGGCAGTGGGCTTATTTAAGTCTGTATTTTAAACCAGAAAAGAAGCACTGGGCAGTATAATGAAATAATTATATTTATTCTGCTTCCTTGCAGAATAATGAGCAATTTTTATTTAGAACTTTTAATCTGCCCTACACACATCTGAATTATACACCTAAACATGTAAAACACTAATCTGCAGTCATATAAATACACTTGTCAGGTAGCCATGATTAGTTCTTGGTTCTTGGCAGTTCCTTGTTGTGTGTGCAGCCCAAGCGAGGCATAGGATTGTCTCTGCACAGGTTAAAATGAGTTCATATGTAGTAACTGTGGTCGGACAGCATTGGTGTAATAAACCATGGTTTATCAGACTATTACTATTACATGTGTAATATACATAGGAATAATGAGTTTGCTTGTTCTTTCTTTCTCTTCTTCTCTCACCATCTTAGGTACATGTTTTGGGAGCTGCATAAACCAATTTCCCATTTTATATGAACTAGGAAATACAGTTCAGCACTGACTACAAACCAATATTACAAACTTGGTTTAAGATCAAAATTGTTGTCTGAACACAAACCACAGTCTCCTGGTTTGAATGTCATTTAAGAAATCCTGGAGAAACTGAATTAAGAAGAGATTGCAAGACCAATAATTTTTCTCATCTTGATAAACTGTGGTTTAACACACCTAAATAATTAGTTCTGAATCAGGTGACTATGGAGTTTACCGCATCGCTAAATAACATGGTTTACCTTTCCCAGTTTGAATCTTAATTTGGGATGCAGCTGGGTATTATCATACTCAAAATGCTGCCAATGCCACCAGTCAGGTGCAGCCCATCTAACTTCTGTCTAGAAGCTGCACTCAGCCAGCCAATTTGCAAAGTCAGGAGCTTCCCGGTTTTGAAAAGATGCTGACTGAGCACAGAAGTTAGCTGGGCTGCACCCAGCTGGCAGCATTGGTGGCATTTTGAGTATGATAATACCCAGCTGCATCCCGAATTAAGATTCAAAGCAGGAAAGGTAAGTGGGGTTATTTAACAATGCAGTAAATGCCTATACACTTGTCCCTCCATATTTGCTAAGGTTAGGGACACAAGACCCCTGTGAATATGGAAAAACCACAAGTAACAAAAACACCATGTTTTTACCTGAGAGGACACCTCTCTAGGAATCTCTAGGTCCTCGAGTGCAACTCTGTGGTCAACGTCTGACAGACACTGACCATAGAACTGAGCTGGAGGAGCTATAATGCCTAGTGGAGTGTTCTCTCTAGGAATCTCTAGGTCTTTCAGTGAAACCTTTAGTTAAAAGTGACCATAGAGTTGCACTGGAGGACCTAGATATTTCTAGAGAGAACATATTAATCAAATCTGTAAATAAACAAATCTGCAAATATCAAATCCACAAATATGGAGGGATGAGTGTATTAGAAATGAGCCTGAAATAATGACTTCTGAATTCAGCCTCCTGAATTTTCTAAATGTATATACAAAGCCATAAACTATTAATAATGGTATCACATTAAATTATGTCAGATATGTTTATGTTAGCATGTTTCATGTGAGCTATTTCTTAAATTTTTCACAAGAAGTTTAATAATGATATAAAAGAAATGTTTTTAAGGAAAGATTTAAGACTGAACATTGGTGATAAAAATGGGCCTTGATATACTGATAAAGAACACATATTTTACTGCAACTGATTACAGTTCCCCATTTCAAGATGTGTGGCCATTCTGTTTTTATAGACATTCTGCTATGTTGTCTCTCTGAGACAGTCAACAGAAATATCCACAAATTCTAGACAGAGAGGAAGTTTTATGTTGTTAGTAGACTGAGATTTCCACTGGGAGACAAGCAACTATGTAGTCGTTAGACTATAACAACTTTGATTTAAGTTTAGATTGCTGCATTTGGAACAATGATTCCAGAGTGATTCCACCCCAACAACCACTTCTCCATGTGCTGCTGTTACTAAGAGAGTTTAGTGAATATTTTAGAGATGTGGAGTACAATTCAATAATGTGAAACATTTTAAAGATACATCGATTTCAGCAGGAGAGAGGTAAGGGTGTGCTTTAATCTCCCATCATGTTTTAAAGTGTTTAACTCTGGAGGATTTTGTCCTTAATGTTTTGAACTTGTTCCAGGTGTTGATTAAATGAAAGCAAAAGGGAAAACCTTCTTCATAAAATTATGGTACAAGCCTGTGAACTGAAATGTGGTACATATTAAGTAGCACAAGTAAGCAGCTCAGATAATAAATGTAATATATTTTTATCAGACCTGATCAACATTTATCCAAAATAATGCCATATATTGCAATAGGTTACATTAATGTCACATATATATTATGAATCTAGATTGAAGCTGAGGTTTCATAAGACATATCTAACTTGTTTCTTCTGCCCTTTTTATTGTGACTTTCTCATGTTGTATTTTCCAGATGTTATAAATAAAAAGAGGATTCCAATTTAACATAGACATTCAAAAGGAAGGACTGAAAGCAAAAAGTGAGGTTATTTCCACAAAGTAGAAAGTGGGAAAGGACAACGGATAAGTGTCTTGTTTTTGGATCTGAAAATGTAATAATAAATTGACATCAGAATGGTATGATAAATTGACACTCATAGAATGGTATGATAAGATATATGATATCATGATTTCAGATAAACTGACATATTTGTTTAAGAATGAGTCACCTAAAGAAGTTGAGAAACAATGGGAACCGATCATGAAATACCTAATGAAAATGGGATAAATGAAACCTGATTAATATATAAGAATGATACAGGATAAATAAAAGAACTATAAATCGCTAAGGAATTAAAGGTGTTAAGACAATATTGGCAATTGTTTGTATACAGAAACATTAATGTCTATAACAAAAGTCAGATAACAGGACACTTAAGTGAAGATATGATTAATAATAATAATAATATTTATGCAATTATATAAGAAAATAGATATAGCAAGCTCTAGTAATGTATATGAAAAAAAAAGATAATATGAAACTTAAGAGGAATTAAAGGAAAGTCATAATAAATGATGTAATTTAAATATTCAGTTTAAAGGATGGGAAGATGTTTTTAAATAGTTTACTTTATTTTTTTTGTTTGTTTATTTGTTGATGTTAATTTTGTTTTTTGTATTTGTAATATTCGATATATAATTTGATTATGTTGTGGTTTTGTATTGTATCTATTGTTTGTATTTTAATAATAAAATTTATTAAAAAAAAGAAATTGCTATTTTTTAATACACACACACACACACACACACAGTAATTTTATTATCTCTAGCAGCATCTCTCTTAGTGGCACTGGAAAAATTTTGCACTTAAAAGCAAAGATACTCAATGATTTATAATCCAGGACACTTTGCACTTTATGCAGTAGTCATATAGAGTGCAGTAAATAACAATATGACCCTGATTTCATTCTTCAGTAAGCAGTGTGAACAATGATATAGCCATGTTAGTATGTACAGAGATTTTATAGCACCTTTGAGACTAACTTAAAAAAAGTTGGCAGCATGAGCTTTCATAGACTTAAGTCTATTTCCTCAGATGCATTCAGATCTCAGATGCAGTGTCAACAAAAGATACAAGTCCCTGACTATTGGGAGACATTAACTAGGAAGCCCTGATTGTCCATAAATTCCTGGTGTATGCCCATTACATTTTAAGGAATCTTTATTTAATATTCATGCATTATTTATTAAATGCCTAAAATTACTAGGCTATATATAATATGTTAATAAAAAAGGAGGAGCAGCCAGCTACTACCATAACACTGGAATAATACAGTCATCCCTCCATATTTGCGGCTGTGATATTTGCGGATTTGATTATTCACGGATTTCATTAATATGTTCTCTCTAGGACTGTCTAGGTCCTCCAGTGCAACTCTGTGGTCAACTTTAACTAAAAGTTGCACTGAAAGACCATTTATAGCTATTCCAGTGCCATTCTATGGTCAGTGTATGTTGGACATTGACCACAGAGTTGCACTGGAGGACCTAGAGATTCCTAGAGAGGTGTCCTCTCAGGTAAAAACAGTGTTTTTGTTATTTGCGGTTTTTCCATATTCACAGGGGTCTTGTTCCCCTAACCCTAGCAAATATGGAGGGACAACTATACAGACTTCCAAATTAAAGAAACCAAAGCTGAATCCATACAGGATGTATATTCCATCTCCAGTGCACAATATCCTATCCTGGTTTCATCACATTAATGTCATACTTATCTCTTTTAATCTGAACTCAAACTAGTCCATTCAGCATTGGCAATAATCTTTGAGAATTTATGGAGAACAGGAGAAATCCCAGCAGAATGGAGGAGGGCAAACATTTGTTGTGCAGATGTGAGCGGACAGTGTATCTTCAGAAGCCTGCATTAGGATAAACAACAGGCAACCTTGGAGCTTGCCAGGATTCCAGCTGCAGATGAAAACAGACTGAAGCCTGGTTTATCTCCAAAGAGGCACTTTATTCTTAAGTTTCTGAATACAAAATGAATCACTACAAGAGCTAAACACATCCACCAACCAACGAAAAACCCACAATGTACAATAGAGATCTGGGCTTTTTATACACATTTGCCATGTGGCCACTATGCCCAGCCTCTTCCTGTCACCATTTCCTGTGCCCTCCATCCAGAATGACACTGGATATTTACATATGTGCTACGTGCTCTCTGGCACACAATGACTTTGTACATTCAACTGCTGACATGAGCTCCAGCTGTAACCAATTCCCTGGTTAACAAGCAACAAATGACCATTTTGTCACTTTGTCACATCTGGACATTTTCCTTTAGGCTTTATTTCTCAACAACATTGTCCCCATCTTCAAAGGGGGAGGGGGATTCCAACAATTATTATCCAGTTAGTCTGACATCAAGAAAGATTATAGAGTAGACCATTAAACAGAGAGCCATTGAACATTTAGAAGGGAATACCATAATCACAAAAAGTCAACATGGGTTTCTGAGAAACATGTCATGCCGGACTGATATTATATCTTTTTTTAATAAAAAAAATTGGTAGATGAAGGGAACGCTGTAGACATAGCATATCTTGACTACAGCAAGACCCCCATGACATTCTTGCAAACAAGCTGGTAAAATGTAGGCTAGACAATGCAACTGTTAGGTGGATTTGTAATTGAACAGCCGAACCCAAAAGGTGCTCAGCATTCAGCAATGGCTCAAATTCATCCTGGAGAGAAGTGACCAGTGGAATGCCACAGGTTTCTGTCCTGGAACCAGTGTTATTCAACATCTTTATCAATGGCTTTGACAAAAGAATAATGAACATACTTATCAAATTTGCAAATGACATCAAATTAGGAGGAGTAGATAATACCCCAGTGGAGAGAATCAAAATGACCTTAATAGATTAGAAAGCTGGGCCAAAACTAACAGAATGAATTTCAACAGGGAGAAATGTAAGGTACTGCATTTAGGCAGAAAAAATGAAATGCATAGACATAGGATGGGGGACACCCATCAATGAGACTACATGTGAAAGGGATCTAGGAGTCCTAGTAGACCACAAGCTGAACATGAGCAACAGTGTGCATGCAGCAGCTAAAAGGGCCAATATGATTCTAGGGTGTATCAATAGAAGTATAGTGTCTGGATCAAGGGAAGTAATAGTGCCATTCATTTCTATTTTGGTGAGGTCTCACATGGAATCCTGTGTCCAGTTTTGGCCCCCACAATTAAAAAAAAATGTTGAAAAGTTGGAGCATGTTCAAAGGAGGGTGATTAAAATGGGGATGGATCTGGAAACCATGCCCTAATAGGAGAGATGTCAGGAGCTGGGTATGTTTAGCCTTGAGAAGACACAATTAAAAGGTGATATGATAGCCCTGTATAAGTATTTGAAGGAGTATCATATTGAGGATGGAGCAAGCTAGTTTTCTGCTGCTCCAGAGAATAGACCTGGAACAATGGATGCAAGCTACAGGAAAAGCAATTCCACCTCAACATTAGGAAGAACTTCCTGACAGTAAGAGCTATTCGACAGTGGAAAATGCTGCCTCAGAGTGTGGTGGAATCTCCTTCTGTGGAGGTTTTTAAATAGAGGCTGGATGATTATCTGTCGGGGGTTTGATTGTGCATTCCAGCATGGCAAGGGGTTGAACTGGAGGGCCCTTGTGGTCTCGAAGCAGCTTTATTTTGGCCTGTCTGTTCAGGCCCATAGTTTCATGAAATATAGTTTCATGTGGTTAAAGTGAAAATTTGGTAAAATCTGATGTTTTTAAATAAAATTTTAAAAGAATGAAATTTTTTAAAATTTAAATTTTAAAAGAAAACCTGGAGCCTCCCCTTTCTCCTCCCACTGAGCCTCACCCCACTCATAACATTTTCCCAGCATTTTAAAAGAACACAGGCAAATGCCACAGCCTGTTTCTGCCAAATGGCAGATATTTTGGGTTCAGTGGTATCAACCCATCCTTAGGGTGTCACCTGGTATGGTCCATACCATCAGCACCCCCTAATGATGCCACTATGTGGGCGGAAATATATATATTTGATCAGAATCTCAGGTTTTATAGCAGTTTGCTTGTTAAATTTTAACCAACCACTTTTTATGTCAGCTAAAACTCCTGCACGGCTTGCATTTTTCAGCTGCACAATTTTTGATATTGCATGTTTGCTCCTGAACATTTTGTATATTTTATGTCTAGGTGAAAAAACAGAGCACTGGGTTGTACCCACATATTTGAATCGCTAAGTATTCACTATCCCAATTGAAAATATGAGAGATTAAGAATGAATTTACTGTAGTTTGTATGCATTCCATTAAAATGATTTAATTTCTTTCTCTTTATATGTCTGATCTGCTGTTGTAACAAGTGTCTATGCTTTCATTCACATGGCCAGGTGTCAAATGCCTTATTTTTAAACTGAGCTGAATTCTGCCTCAGTTTATGTGCATCAATATTCCAAAGCTGAGTCTTCCACCAGGAAGATGAAGTGAAGAGGCAACTGAAATGTGATACATCATTGCACATAAAAAACGTTTCAAGTGTAGCACAGCACTGCTGAGGGGATTCCATTTTTGACTCTCTTCCATCTGTGCCTGAAAGCATAATAGATTGGTGAGCAGTTTCCTCTTTTGAAAAGAAAGTTCCTGTTATGACACAATCTGGGGCAAATGTGCTATTCATGCAAACACAAAGCAAAACTTTCCCCCTACAGACATTTCACTAGGTTCTCATCTTTCATTTCTGCCAAATGCAGTATCATGGAGTCCAAATTCTTTACAGTTTGACTACCAACCAAATGAGTTTAGCTTTATAGAGAACATTGGTGGTATTCAGATGATTTATCACCATGTTATTCCCATAAAGATGAAAGGTACTTTCTAAATGTCCTGTCTGTTGTCTATCTATATACAAACACCCAGTTACATTGGTGAAAAGTAACTTGCTGGAGACAATTTTTTAAATGACAGAAAATGTCTCACAAGAGAAAAAGACAGATAAACCTTAGCTATATCAAGATAATAGTTACATGGGAGGCAAACTGAGACTACTGGCCCTCCAACAAGAACTCACCCCACCAAATAAAATAGTCCTTGGTTCCCTGAATTTCTAGCATTGCAGAGAATGGGCCATTGAAAGCTCTTCAAGAGTTCATACAACTCTTTTATTTGGTATGTTCACATTCCACTGAAAACTTGAAAACTTTCCCTGTCTCTGTTATCTGAATGCCTAAATGCAAAGTATTATGGGAAGTATAACTGGAAATATTGCTGGAAGTAATAGTACCACTCTATTCTGCTTTTGTCTAACCTCACCTGGGAAATTGTGTCCAATTCCGGGCACCACAATTCAAAAAGGATGTTGACAAGCTGGATTGTCCAGAGAAGGGTGACTAAAATGGTGAAACATCTGGAAACGATCATGCCCTATGAAGAGAGTCTTAGGGAGCTGGACATGTTTAGCCTGGAGAAAAGAATATTAAGAGATGATGTGATAGACCTGTTTGAATATTTGAAAGGATGTCATACTGAAGATGGAACAAGTTTGTTTTCTGCTGCTCCAGAGTATAGGCCCTGGAGCAATGGATTCAAACTATAGAGATTCCTTCTGAATTTAGTTTTATTTAATATTTCAACATATTTCCAATTCCAAAATATTCCGAGTATATATATTGAATAAATAGTATCATCTTCATTATACAAAGCTAATCAGAGGTAGAGACATATGATCAGTAGATATAATACAACCTTGCTCTGTCTTACAGTATGTATTTATCATGCTGTTCTCTGTTACAATTTGCTATGGTATGACTCTTTGTTTTCAAATATTAATATGTTCATACATTCGCAGCCTTTACGTTAACATAATTTCAAATTCAAAATGCCCTATTTTAACAAATTATTATCTATGATCCCTGTCTTCTTGTTATCTTCATACAGCAATCTTATTACATTTTTTATTCCATCTTTTGTAGACGTAGTCTTCAAAAGGTTTCCATGCATCATTTTTGTATTCCTCATTTTTTAGTATAGCAGTTAATTTGTCCATAGCTTTAATTTCTATGACCTTCTGTATCCATTCTTCTATATTGGGTACATCTTTTAATTTCCAATATTTGGCCAACAGTATTCTGGCCGCAGTTATAAAGTACAAAACAATTTTCCAATATTTTTTCTCCGGCTCGTTCCCTAAATAACTAGTCATGTTAAGCAGATATAATTCAGGAGCCCTGACATAGTTTACCCCTATTATTTTCTGTATGTTATCATGAATTTTCTCCCAAAAGCACCTAACTATAGAGATTCCACCTCAACTTTGGGAAGACCCTCCTAAGTATAAGAGCTTTTTGACAATGGAACACACTGCCTTGGAGAGTGGTGGAGTCTTCTTCTTTGGAAGTTTATAAACAGAAGCTGGATGGCCATCAGTGAGGGATGCTGTGCATGGCAGAAGGTTGGATTTGATGGTTTGTGAGGTATTTTCCATCTCTATGATTCTATTACAGTATTCTGTTTCTAAACGTTGGAGGGCCAGCTGAACCTTTCAGTTACTGCAATGCTAGGAATTTGGGGACTGACAGATCATTCACATGAGACAGAATTCTTATTTGGAGGAAAGGGCGATCCCCTCTTTTTGCCCCGATGTATAGCTACATCCCTGGCTGTTATAAACTTAGGGTTCTTGACAAAGGCTTTTGACAAGCAATCATGATGGTTATTGCATGGCTGTTGTTACCTCCCACCATAGAGCTGATCCCCATTCAAAATGTATTTTATGTGTTTTTTACATTTATTTCAGTGAATACTAATGTCATGCTGTTGTAGCAGCAGTAAAGAAATGCAACACACACACACACACACACACACACACACACACACACAGTGGTAATAGGAAAGTCAATATTAAGAAATATAAACTAACCATGTTATTTATTTATTTATTTAAAATATAATTATTTAAAATATTTTCTGCATCCTATTATTATGTTCTTAGGATGGTTCAGAACAAGAGAAAACAAACTGCAATTGCTATGGTAACACCGTAAAATAAGATTTAAAACATGGTAAATACTTGAAACAGATAAAATATCAAGTAAGAAAAGATTAAGGGCCCAGGAAAACAAGAAGGTCTTTCATTGGTGTCAACATGAAATCAAAAAATTTACTTCAGGAAAGGCCTTCCACAGCTAGTACTGTGTGCAGTAATATCTTGTCCCATGCCAATCAGAGAACACATCAGAGAGAGCTTAAAGGTTTAGCCAGGTACATATGGATGGAGAGAAAGATAATCTTTAAGGTACTCTGGTCAAAAGCTACCTAGGGCTTTAAATGTTAAAACAAACTACTTTTGACTGGGATCCAAAAATGGACAGATGTGATGCTGGCAATGTATTGATGTGATAAAGTGATACCATTCAGTCCCAACTGGTCTAAACTATACTGGGTCTAAGATTTCAAAATATTACAGCAAAGACCAAACTGGATGTGATGCTGATAAATCTGATGAGCATATAAAGCTTTGTTAAAGAAAGAAAATTTGCTTGTCCACATGAGGAAAACAAAAAACAACTTGCGGGGGGGGGGGGGGGGGGGGGGGATGGTGAAATGAAGCCAAGCAAATGTATTGGGCCTGACCAGGCCTAAAATATGATCTCTGTCTTAGGATATTAACTACATGTAGCTTTAAATCATAATTGCACCAGGAGCGAAGCAATGTTGGTGATACTTATATTCACAACACTACCTCTGACCCATAGCTGCTCTGTCCTCAACTTATCCTTTTTCATTGATGGAGGAAACCCATCTATGAGCTGGCAATCACACAATGCTGCAGGTAGGAAATGTTGTTCCCAGGGCAGTTGTATGATTGCCAGTCACATGGTGACAGTGCCCCCCCTTCCCCCTTGCTATTCCTAAGCACCTTGAATACATTTATTTGTTTTTTCTATATATTTTCTTTCTTATTTTTAAACTTAAATTACTGTAGTAAAGCTCTAGAATTGTGTGAAAAAGTGTGTGTGTGTGTGGGGGGGTTTAAAGGCATGCTGGGTAGGGCATAAGTCATGGAGATAAGGTTAAGGGAGAGTCTAGAAGAAAGCATGATGGGGGCAGTGGCCCCAGTTGCATGATTGAGAAGGGATATGGTGATGACTTCTCTACGAGCGGTATATTCGTTTTTTCTTTTCTTTTTTTCCTAGTGGGACTGCTGCAAAAACAGGACTTAAAATTCTTATAAAACAACTTTTAAGTATATGTTAGGAACCTATTATGCCCAGCAGCATGAGCCCTACTATTAGGCAGAGTAAGGGAGCTATCTCTGCCAACAGATGTGCAGGCTTATGAAATGGCAGTGATACTTTCATATGTAGGTAATTTAATGTGTTCATGTTGTATTTTTATTGCTAGAGATGAGGAGAGATTCCTCAGAGACTTTCTGCTTCCTGTAGCAAAATAACATGGTACTATCAGAGCTGAGTTTGAAAATTAATTTGTCACTATCAAATCCCAGAATTGGGAATATTATTTCAGTGCCATTAACCCTGATTGTTGTAATTATTCTATTGTGTTAATTATTTCATTGCCTGTCAATTGTGGGGTTTTTTTAAGAAATCATGAGATTTACAAAAAATAGCTTTAGAATTATTAGAGTTTGCACCACAGAACACATTTTGTTACTGGTGACTACACAAGTATTGGGTTGTTGTTGGTTTTTTTGTTTGTTTGTTTGTTTTTGTAGTTTTAAAGGTGTCTTCCCAACTTTTTCTAGATTGACTACAAATCCCATATTATGACTTTTGCTGCACTTGGTGAGAATCCAACTCATATGGAAACAATCAGGTTGAGAAAGGCTAACCTAAACCATGCAACCTCATCTTATAACCTGTTCAGTTAATTTTTTTCACTGAACCACACTTCTGTTCTCTACTTTCCACCCCTACTCCATGTCAACTGTTCACTCACCCTTCAAAAGATTTTTTTTCTTTTTTTAAAATTAATAAGGACTGATGTTAAAGATTAAAAAAAACCTGTGTGTTTGTTTCAATCAGATGACACTGCAAGTACAGCAACAAATGGCTGATTACAAAGATCAGACAGTAATCAAGATTACTCACAGAACATACTGTGAGCACCTCTGAACACATAGAGGACATTTTTTCTGCAAAGCTGAATCACAGCATCCTTTCTTTTTACCCATTTCCAGTCAAGAAATGTGGTCTTGAAACATCAGTGGCAGAGCAATATTTTCCATGCCAGGACAGGAATCCCAAATTAGTCCACAATATCTTCAAGTTAAAAGATCAGGAATGTAACAAGCTTATTTATTCCCTGCTCCCCTCATACCTTAATACTTGTCTTTTTAAATATCTTAACCTTAGACTGTAAACCTAATGAAATAATGTCTGCACTCATTCATTTTGTTGCTTTTCTCTCCTTCACATGATACAAGTGCAATGTTTGCAGCAAACATTCAGGAAGAAATCAAAGTAGACCAGAGACTGGTGAATATATGTGCCAATATTCCCCATCAGCTACTTAGTTATGTTTCATAGAATCATAGAATCATAGAGTTGGAATAGACCACAAGGGCCATCCAGTCCAACCCCCTGCCATGCAGGAAATCCAATCAAAGCATCCCCAATAGATGGCCATCTAGCCTCTGCTTAAAGACCTCCAAGGAAGGAGACTCCACCACACTCCGAGGCAGTGTGTTCCACTGTCGAACAGTCCTTACTGTCGGGAAGTTCTTCCTAATGTTGAGGTGGAATCTCTTTTCCTTCAGCTTGCATCCATTGTTCCAGATCCTATTCTCTGGAGCAGCAGAAAACAAGCTTGCTCCCTCCTCAATATGGCGCGTTACAGACGGGCCTAAGAGGCGCTGTCCTTGCGCCGCGATTACGCGCGAGGGGCGGTGCTTCCGGACGTGCCTTGCCCCTCACGTGTAACCGATACATCAAGATAGCGGCGCCCTATACAGATGGGTGCCGCCATCTTGACATAGCAGACGCTCTGCATCCGCACATCCCAACCCAGAAAAGATGTTGCGAATGCGCGCTTTGGCACTTGCGACGTCTCTTCCGGGTTGCCAGAAGGAGCGTGATTTTCGCACTCCTCTTTTGCAGCGCAGAGGAGTCACGCGGTTTGGCTGCTGCAGCTCCTCCACGCTGCAACCGGCAGCGGCCTGAGACCGCCCCTTTTGGGCGGTCTGTAACGGGCCTATGACATCCTTTCAAATATTTAAACAGGGCTATCATATCACCTCTTAACCTTCTCTTCTCCAGGCTAAATATCCCCAGCTCCCTGAGTCGTTCCTCATAGGGCAAGGTTTCCAGACCTTTCAGCATTTTAGTCGCCCTCCTTTGGACATGCTCCAGTTTGCATAACTATGGCCCGGTATATACCTGTGGAAAAGTCTGAGCTGCTGGTGGCCTGTTTTCCAGTGGAGGGACGCTGTAGCAGCCAAACTGCACAGTGTCCCTCTGGACCAAAAAGAACCTTGAAAAAACAGGTTCTTTTTGGTGCACAGGGATGATGTCATCAGTGTGCCATTGGTGCACTGTGATGTGTCCACAATGCAAGCATGGCACTCGGGGGTGTGGATGCACCACAGTGCTTGCATCATGCATGCGTGACACATATGGAAGGTGCCACATAAAGATGGCACCATCCATACATGTTCTGGAGCGTATGGATGCTGCACACTCCAGAACCCTAAAATTGGTGCCAGGCCGCCACAAACCTGCAACAAGGAATTGAGACAAAGATCTTGTTTCTGGTTGTCACAGCCTTGTTTATTGGCATGAGGGGTTCAAAACATCCTCTGCTTCGTGTCCTCATTGGAAACTGAATGAACCCCCCCCCCCCCAAAAAAAAATCTGGTTGCTGGATCTTAATGTAGGCTAGGGTGACATTTACATTGACATTACCACACAAGCTCCACTCTTGTTGCAATCACATCAGCTTTTTTAAAAAATGGTAAATATACCAATTTCAGAGCAGCCATAGCCACACATCTTCTCGGCGGCATGACTGGGGCTGCTGCTCCCAGCACACTCTCTTCCTGACTCTCTCTTTACCCCACTTTCCTGCCCTATGCTCTACTCAGCATGCCTTTCAGTTACTTTGTTTTTATTTTCACTTTATTTCACTCAATTACAGAACTTTCAGGAAAAGCTAAAATTACTAAACTGAATCTGTCATACATCAGACATATCATGAGATGACATGAATACAGTTAGCCCTCTTTATATGCAGATACATTATCCATGAATTCACCCATCCATGGCTTGGAAATATTCATAATAAATATACATTCCAAAAAGCAAACCTTGTTTTTGTCATTTTTTATAAGGGATACCATTACTTTTATAATGTTACTTATATAATATTACTACCCCACTGTATTTAACGTGAGCATCTACAGCTTTTGGTATCAACAGGCAGTCCTGGCCTCAAACCCCATCTGATACCAAGGTTCCACTGCATCTGGAACATATGATAACACTTAGTAAAGTGGAAGGCAGTAGGAGAAGAAGACAACTACATTACAGGGGGATTTATTCAATCAAGGAAGCTACAGTCCTGAGTTTGCAAGACCTGAACAGGGTGGCTGTTGACCAGGGCTCTTGGAGGTCTCTCATTCATTCATTCATTCATTCATTCATCCATCCATCCATCCATCCATCCATCCATCCATTCATTCATTCATTCATAGGGTTGCCGTAAGTCACCAACTGAATATAATTACATTAGAAATGTTTAAAACATCATGATTTACATCACGATTTTTGAAAACTGCAAGGAGACTCCTAACTTTAGAAATGTAATGTTCCTCTCTAGCATGCAAGATTTTTATATTGCAGACTTCTTTTATTACTTACAGCTGATTACAGTGTTGATCAAGAGAGTGGAGACCCAATGTACACATTTCATTTCCTGTTAATCTGTTTTTACAAAACTGTGCATGAGGAGCTGAAGGTCTAGGAAATTATGATGATGAACTGAACTGAAGTTGACCTTTTCAAGGCTCCTAACTTTGATCATCTTGGTCATTCTGACCGAGCAGCATGAATCAATGAGAGGGCAATCAAGAAATAGAATGAGCAGAATATTGTAAAAGATGCTGATTGTAAATGCTCCTGAGTCCTGTGCTTCAAAAATCTTACATGGACAAGACACAAACCTTTTACTTAATTGCTTAATCCGATTGATAAGAATTATGTTGGCTTTAATAGTTTGTGGATTCATAGATTCAGAAGAGACTGAAGGTTATCTATTTCAGCCCCCTGATACCATACCAAGCCATCATATCAGAGGTTAAAATGTCAGATTTTAATTCTCCCTGCCCCATCTTTGATTCAGTGATTTATTAGTTTGGTTAGCTTGATCAATTTACAACATTCTCTAATAAAGCCTCTTTCTAGAACAAGAGTTACTATTATTCCAATTTGTTGGGGTAATGTGGAAATTTACAAGGTATCTACAATTACCTATTTATATGGTTGGGTCTTAGGCTGCTACCAAACTGCAGAATTAATGCAGTTTGACACTGCTTTAATTGCCATGGCTCAGCCCTGTGGAATCTTTGGATCTGTAGTTTGTTCTTGCACCATAGCTCTCTGACAGAGAAGACTAATTATTTCACCAAACTACAAATCCCAGGATTGAATCACATTGAGACAAAGCAGTTAAAGTAGTGTCAAACTACATTAATTCTGCAGAGCAGATGCAGACTTAGACATCCAGAAAGAACAGGAAAATAAAGAAAGATTGTTTGGGGGGATTTTGCTGTATTAGCTTAACATTTGGGGGGAAAGAATGTGCTTCTTTGAAGGGAATGCTAAACTGCCATTCTTGCAGAATGATCCAGCTAGAAGAGAAGATGTTTCATCCATTTGAGAAACTGTGACCATGTATAAAGATATTACCTGAATGAACCAGTAATATTTATGAATACAACATAATTATTTAATTATTGGTATTGCAAGTTGACACAATCAAGGAACTAAAAGGAGTGTTTCTTTTTTGAAAAAAAGTTGTCTCAACTGTTTCAGCTTTTCTTAGTGTCTGTACCTCTACAACTCCAGACTGAAGCACATTTGCCAACCTTATCTTCTTTCTGATCTTATAAATTATTTTTACTGTAATGAATGGATGTGATGCTGAGATTTTATCTTTGACTTAGCTTTGACATAACTTTGACTTGTATCTTTGTGTTCCTTGACTCCTTAGTTAATATGTTAAGCTTTTTCTTGACCACTAATAGTAGTCATTGGTTAACACCCAAGAATACCACCCACCAACTGCATGAGAAAGACCTTCTACCCAACCTACTACCCTACCAGACTGTCTGGGAAAGCAGCCACCAGCTGATAGCAAACCAAAACAACTGAGATAATGGCAAAGTAAAAAGAACAACAAACAGCATTTGAAACAATTCTTGTCCTGAGTATCAGATGACAAGAAGTTAGAGCAAACGAAAGTTCCAAATGCAAAGTCCTTCACCAGTCTCAAAGTCAGTATTCGATCAATCAGAGTAGTCAAACAGTCCAAGGATCTGGGGTTCCAACAAGCAGAACCGTTTATCTAAAGTCCAAAGGTCCAATCCAGGAACTCAGGCAACAAGAGAGTCCATGAACAACGTGCTTTCACCAGGGAAGTCAGTTAACCTCAGATAAAGATTATGGTGTACATCCCAGGCTTTTATCTCCAGCTCTCACTGGTGCAGCAGTTCCCCAATTACTCAGTGTTTGTTCTAAATTCTTTGTGAACAATGCCAAGCCTTTCTTTGGGATCTTTGTTGGCTGAAGGAAGACACAGGTAGGTCTGCCTCCTTTTTCCCTCAGTGTTCAAGCTAGCAGGAACCTCTGCTGTACTAGGGCTGGATTCCTGCCTGTCTTCATTGGCAGAAGTCCTGCTGGTACAGTCACTGAGGAACCAGGGCCAGGCTCAAAGCTGGGTTCATCTGCTTTCTCCTCTGAATCTCCAGCTTTTTCACAGGGCATGACACAGAATGATAATGATAACTTCAAAGCTGAGAGGAGGACCAACTCCATGAAACTTTTGTCTTTGACAGATTTCTTACAGAAACAGAACCCTTGTCCCTAGGAGGTATGCACACATTTCTCAATTATAAACCAAAATCCAGAATCTAGCACTTTCCAAAGAATGTAGGAAATTCTGTCCACAAGCAAGAAAGTCCCAGCAACTCCTTTTATTTGGGAATATGTAATGAGTGTACTTTCCGGGTCTATGTCACCAGGAATTGATTTATGCCAGTCCCTCACAACTTGCAGTGTTGAAAATGAACACAGTCAAGGTAGAAGTGGAATGATGTCATGAGCAACAAATGGGTGACGTTGGTGGCAGAGATGCTTTGCTTCCTGCAAGGAGGGAAATGAAGGAACATATAGCTATGTTCCAAGAGGAGGAAGAATGCTGAATTAATTAGGATCAGCAAGTACTTGGTCTATGTATTGTGATCCCAACCCTGAAAGCTGGATCAAGGTATCAAAGGCTTCTTTCTACACATGCTTAACCAAGAAAAAACAAGCTTTTACCCTTGTTTACTGAAAAGACAGCTGGGAATATGTATACTGTGGGTCTTGAAGAATTTACTCGAATTGCATCAGTTATAGTCATTGCAATCCTAATGAGATCCTCAAAGCTACAATTAAGAACAAACAAAAATAGACACAAGATGTAGCTCATATCTTGTCCTGTTTAGTCTAATGATAAAGAGTGGAGTGTTGTGATCTGCATAACAACTGTATCCCCAAACCACACTCTCCACAAGGCTTCTTTGGAGAGCATCCCATATTGGAATATCATAGGGAGGCCACGTAGATTGCTTATTTCTAACATAATTAACAAGACATAATGGAAATCTACCAGAATCTTCTTCTTTATAATGTGATCATAATGACTAATGTTCACCAACTCATTCATAATTTAAACCTGTACTACCTGTATTCCAAAATAGAAGTACACTTAGAGCTAAGGCAAGGTGAATAGCTATCTAGTATAGTGATGGTGAACCTTTCAGAGACCAAGTGCCCAAACTCAAAGGTGTTCCTACACTAGGTGTCACCTGGTGCAGAGGATGGGACTTCTGGGGGGACGGGATGTCTTGGGGGTGGTCTCCAGAGACAACAGAAGACCTGGGATGGTAGGAAAGAGGAGGAACAGGCACATGCCCAGAGACAACTGAAGACCTGGGATGGCAGGAAAGAGGAGGAATAAGCATGTGCTTATTCCTCCTCTTTCCTACCCTCTACATGCCTTCAAAAATAGCTCACATGCCATAGGTTCACCACCACAGATCTAGTAGAATAACAAAAGAAAATTGATTTGTTTACAAGTCCTATGAGTACTTCTGTCTAAATGTATTTACTATGGGTCTTAACATGCTTTGCTGTTTTTAAGACGCTAGAATGTAATGAAAGAAAAAAAATGCTTCTCTGTTGGTGATTATATTCATGGCAAAAGTTCATATGGTCTTGTGAATATTATTAAAACAGATAGAGGAGTATTATGCTGCACACCTTTACCAAGAGCCAAAGAATCAAAATCAAAAGCAGATGTCAAAGATTTGTATGTGTGTAACATTTCTGTAAGGTCAAAGATCCCCTTCAGTACTCAAATACTTCCCCATCCCTGATCTTCTACAACCCTTATAAGATGCTATTTTCTGTGATAGAAACCTTTCCCTAAGCTCATATATCACCATCAACCACCTTTCAAACTAACTTTGGCTTTGGAGTGTGTATCTGGGGATAAATGTATGGATTCGCTTATTTAAGAAACATTTGGGACAGATGGTTTTGAGGAAATGACTTTGCATTGTCATTTGAAATCTACGTGAAAGTTTAGGTCTCTACAACTATACTGTTACCATGGTATCTATCTGTCACCCTGACATTCTGTCTCAAGATTTATTTGAAACAAATTTGAAAGTGTGTAAGCACGTGCTTACACACATGCTGCTAGAATTCACCTATGCTGCTAGAATTCACCTATGGTAATTTTTGGACATGAATCTATAACATTTATTATATGTTGCATCTAAGATAACTTAATGCAAAGAAACAACATGATTTCACACATTCCAGTTAAGCACTTTTTACAAGGTAACCTGAATTAACTGGCAGCCTTCTCCACAAGCTACCAAGCTGACAGATACAGGCATCATTTTCTACCTGGCAAACTATCTGTCAAGTGAGTGTTTGTTTTTGCTTTGCTTTGGAATCCTTTTCCTGCCTTTTACAAGAAAAGAGTCATGGCAACATTATTTTTGTTGCTTACTTAATATATAACTTAATTAAAATCAATTAATTTTCTATGTTAATAAATATCTCAATCATGGAATTAAGTTAATGGTAAAATTCCAAATCAATCATATTTGTTAATAAAATAAATGTAATTAAGTTGGTCCTATGCATTAGTAAATTTTATTCTTAATTGATAACTTGTTTTTCCTCAAATGTAAGGATGTAAGATTGAATACCAAAGTCAGGATCATCCAAACCTTAGTATTGTTGATTTCTATTATTATTATTATTATTATTATTATTTATATAGCGCTGTAGATTTGCACAGCGCTGTACATAAAATCAATAAATATAGTAAACCTGCCTATGGCATACAATCTAAGAAATGATAGGATATTACATATAAAATACATAGCAATACAGGAAATGGTTCAATAAAACAGGCAACAAAAAGAACATCAGATAGAAAGTGGCAATCTTTCTGTGGTTTTGAAAGCTGGACAGAGAAGAAAGTGCCAGGATGAAAATAATTTGAAATGTAGTGCTGAAGAAGTGTTCTGTATATTCCAAAAACACAAATAAATGGGTTCTATAGTAAATCAGGCCTCAACTCACACTAAAAACCAAAATGACTGAACTGAAGCTCCTGGGGTAATGTCAAGCAAGCGATAACAGATTAAAAACAAGGGCAGGGAACCGTCTAATTAAAAAGATTGTATGTACAGCACTGTGTAAATTTACAGTGCTTTATAAATAAAGGATAATAATAATAATAATAATAATAATAATAATAATAATAATAATAACAACATTCTTTAAATACAGACTAAAACACATGAGTAATTTACCACCTGAGGACTAGCACTATTCCAGCATGATTGGGAGCTCATTGCTGGGGTTTTCCCAGCAGTGGTGAGGTGCAGGCTAACCACACTTGGAAGACAAGGCTGTGATGAGACAGAGCTGGCATTGTGTGATAGGTATCACCAAAGGCACCATTATCAAAATTTTATGTCAATTTCAAAGTTATGTGTGATAAAGTCCTCAATCAGCACTGACATCCAGATATATTTCTCCATGTCTCAGTCAGCAGCTTTGACGACAGATGGCATTTCTTCCCTCAATCAGTGTCTTGAAGCGGTGATGGATTAGATGAGGGAAAACAAGCTCAAGTTGAATCCAAACAAAATGGAGGTACTTACAGTGGGGGCCCCTAAACTGGGGATTGGGTTGCAACCTCCAGTCCTAGATGGGGTCACACTCTCTTCAAAGGACTGTGTTCACAGTCTGGGGGTGCTTCTCGATCCCTCACTTCAGATGATAAATCAGGTAAATGCGATGATCAAGAGTGCCTGTTATCAGCTTCAGCTGATACACCAGCTGTGCCGTTTCCTGGAATCAGGAGACCTTGAAACTATAGTACATGCACTAGTGACCTCATAACTCGATTTTTGCAATGCACTCTACATGGGACTACCCTTGTGCCTAGTCCAGAAACTCTAACTGGTACAAATATGACAGCCAAGCTGGTTACTGGAACAACAAGGAGTGACCACATAACACTGATTCTGAAATCACTCCACTGGCTGCCTATTGGTTTCCGGGTGGGGTACAAGGTGTTGGCTATCACTTTTAAAGCCCTAAATGGCCTGGGTCCAACCTATCTAAGGGATTGCCTACTTCCATATAATCCACCTTGCACACTCAGGTCCTGTGAGAGGAATTTACTGCACCCTTTAAAGGCCAGTGTCAGAGGATGGAGGAGGGTGAACAGTCGGGTTGGGGTCCCGCCCTGGAGGACCCAGAGGGAGCTCTGAAAGAAGAAGGAGCGCCGGCTAAGGGTGAAGCAGCTGGGCCTCGGGCAGGGGTGGAGGAAGGGCCAGGGCCAAAGGATAGAAAAGGGGAAATGCCCGGAAAGGAAGGGGAAGGAGGAGAGGAAAGAGGAGCATCAGAGACTCTGTGGCGGATGGGAGAGACAGGGTATGAGGATGGAGTAGAGGCCCGGGTGAGTGACGCCTTCTCGGCTGAGATTAACCAGCGACACTTCCGGGGCCCGAGAATAGGCCCAGGATGGAGGGTGGAGGGTCAACACTCGATAGAATATTGGTGGCCTGTGCATCCTACTGGTGCTGACCCGGAGCCTTATCAGGCCCGCCCAGTAATCAACCCAGGACCACGCCTGCTGTGGGATATTCAGGGAAGGTGTTGGCCAGCGGAGAGGGGAACGCCCGGCTGTGCACGACGAGGATTCCCGGACATCCAGGGGAACGTGGAACTTGAAGAGGCGTAGGCCCTACACGGGGAAAGTTACCCCAGAATTACCCCTCAACTTGAGACTTTATGTTTAGTTGCTGTTCAGTACGGTGAAGGAACCTGCCTGTTATTATTGCCTTTGGGCCTACTTTGTTTGAGTTACATTAAAAGTTACTTGCAGCATACATTTGCCTCTGACTCCTGAGCATGGAATCTATGGGACCACCCCCCCTCCCACTGATGGGACCTGGGGCCCAGCAACAGCCAGATTAACTGTGACCTTCCAGACAACATTTTCTGCAACTGCTCCCAGAATGTGGAATGGCCTGCCAGACAAGATCCATCAAATTACCAATTCAGACAGTTTTTTAATAACTGTCAAGACAGATCTGTTCCGGCAGGCCTTTACCGAATAAGTTCCTCAGCCATATAAGGATTGCTCCCATCTACCATGTATTATCCTACCATTCTGCCACTGTTCATTTGATATTTGCTGTAATTTTAATTGTAATTGTAATTTGTTTAATCCCTTTTGGAGGGAATTTGTAATACAAATGTGTTGTATTTAGAATGTTTTTAATGTTGGAAGCTGTTTTGATTGTTTCATTACAAAAAGCGGGATATAAATAAAAGTTTTATTATATATATATATACACACACACTTGTGTTTTTATATTTAGGACAAAATTTAAAACAGGTCTACAAAACCTGTGACTGGCCAAACAAAGCATAGAGCATTAACAAAGCATGAGAACATGGTTTCATAAATGATCATTACTCTTGCTGTTATTCAAATATATTACATGCTTTTGTCACCTTTAAAAAAGACAAAAGGACATCTTGCAACAAATAAAATATAATTGTTGAGCATTTTATAAAATGTATTTGCTGAGCAAAATCAGGAAATAAAAAATGCATACAGAAAATAAATCAGGAAATAAAAAATGAATACAGTGCACCCTTGTCATACGCGGGCACCTCATACAAGGCTTTCAGCTTATGCTGAAAGTCACGCAACATAAAGGAAATGGCATGCACAGCCATGGAATGCACGCAATGTGACACAGCATGCACAAGCCCCATTATTTTGAATGGGGCTGGAGCATACGCGAAACTTGCCTTAAGCAAACAGATCCCCCATATAAGGAAACGGCCCACTGTAATATTAAACTGGGGTGTAAATATTTGCAAATATTTGACCTATTGAGACACCCAGTTGGGGAAAAAACTGTCAACCACAATAAATGTTTTGACCCCCGTACCAAAACAAAAGACTAGTGCATGGAGGGTGGGAGCAAAATCAGGAAATAAAAAAGCAACACAATACTGAAAAGGGTTTTTTTTTTCCCTCTTCTCTTCCCTCCCTCAGTTTTTGAGTGGGGGGTGCAATATGCATGAAAAGGCACACTTTGCAAAAAGTTGTAATATTTTAAGGGCCAAATGATGGTCAAGATTGTTTATGCTAACGAAAAGTCAATAGAATTTTTTATTATTATTATCCAGGAACATTTTATTCCCCCAGAGTCATGTTTATTTCAGAATTCACAAAGAACTAAACCTTTAAAAATTGGTATTTGAAAGCATAATCATTAGAAGAATTTTAAACAACTCCCAAAGTTTCAGTTACTTCTTATGTACAGGCAAAAAAAACAAAAAAAAAAAAAGGCTTGGGAGAAAAACATTCCAACTTATGTAGAATGTGTCTTCTGGCTTCACTGTTAGGGATATTATGGAATGCCCTTGGTTCTGCACATACCATGGTTCTTGTGGATATTTTATTCATCTAGTTGTATCCCAGCTCTGAATGGAGGACCCAGGGACGTAGCCAAGGGGGGTCCTTGGGGTCCGGACTCCCCTTCCATTAGATAAAATGAATGGTGCGTGCCACTGCGCCACCGCACCCAAGCCCCATTATAATGGTGGCACTTAGTCTGGACCCCCCTTCCCAAAATCTTGGCTACATCCCTGGAGGACCCAAAGCAGTTCACAGTATAAGTTAAAATAAAATACATTTAAAACAATAGATAATACAAAAGTTTTAAAATGACATAAATAATCATATTAAAAACATTAATATAAAGTTTACAAGTCAGTTAAATCACTATAATAAGGATAAACAGGACATTTCATTCTGAAGAATACACTGGCGTCTCAGTGGGGGTCAGAAATAAACCAGATTAAGACACTCAGTGGAATGTCTACCTAATTGGGGGCTAAAATATTGGCACATCATGGCATCTCAAGAATGGCAATGTTCTTCTTTTCCCTCTGTTTTTACTATATTTCCTAACTACTAGGCACTGCTTAACCATGTATATTAACATTCTTTATTTGTTGGATCAAGGAAACATCTCCATCTGGTTGTTCCATCACACGCTGTCCTCTACAGGAAAGCATAGTAGTTACTGTTTCATGATTTTTCTTCATGAGAAAGCTGGATTTTAAAAGGCTGCTCTCTGCAAACCTCCTATTGATTAGTACAGAAAATGTCAAACACCTTTCTAAGCCTGCTTTGGAGAGCCCATTTTGAGATGAAGAGAGACAGCCATGACAGATGTGAATCACGTTATAAATCAATTGATAAATGTGGAAAGAATCTGCACTTAATGCATGCCCCAGAACATGCTTTTCAACATTTACATGAAACCGCTGGGAGAGATCATCCGGAGACATGGGGCGCGGGGTTATCAGTATGCTGATGACACCCAAATAGTCTTCTCTATGTCTCCGACTGATGCAGTGACTGGGGATGGCATCTCTCCTCTCGGGGCCTGTCTGGAGTCGCTAATGGGCTGGATTCAATCTGAATCCAGAGAAAACGGAGGTGCTCGTGATAGGTTCTCCTGACCCGTGGATGACGGTGGTTCCACCTGTCCTGAACGGGATCATGCTTCCTGTGAAGGACTCGGTATGCAGTCTGGGGGTGCTTCTTGACTCGTCGCTCCACCTTACATCACAGGTGGATGCGACGGTCAGGAGCACCTGTTATCAGCTTTGGCTGATACGCCAGCTGCGACCCTACCTGGGTCAGAGGGACCTTGAAACGGTAGTACATGCTCTGGTAACCTCTCACTTGGATTTCTGCAACGCGCTCTACATGGGGCAACCCTTGTACCATACCCGGAAGCTACAAATAGTACAGAATATGGCAGCCAGACTGGTTACTGGCATATCCAGACCCAGCCATATAACACCAGTGCTTAAAGATCTGCACTGGCTGCCTATTCGCTTCCGGGTGCAATACAAGGCGTTGGTCATTACCTATAAAGCCCTAAATGGCTTGGGCCCAGGATATCTCGAGGACCGCCTCTCCCCATACAATCCGCCCCGCACTCTCAGAACATCTGGGCAGCAGCTGTTGAGGGTTCCAGGGGCCAGACTAACCTCTACTTCTAAGAGGACTTTTACCATCTCGGCCCCTACCCTCTGGAATTCTCTGCCCATTGAGCTCCGCTCGGCCACCTCCCTGGCCCAGTTTAGAAAGGGGCTGAAGACCTTTTTATTTAAGCAAGCATTCCCTGATGCAAACCCCGACTAATCTCTCCCCCCTCCCTCTACGTCAGCAGTGGCAGCTGGCTGGAATGTTTTAATGGATTGTGTTTTATTTATATGGTATATGTGCTTTATGTATATGTTATACCATGTATTTTATGAATGCTGTACACCGCCTTGGTTTATAGAAGGGCGGCATAAAAATAAAAATTTTATTATTATTATTATAGTATTTTTATTTCACCAAACATTTTCAACTCTTGTTTCAGTTTTTTTTCTTCACTTCTTGAGAAAATGTTTGCTTATTCATCTGAATTGCGCTCTGTCCGATTGCCCTCACGTGCATTTCATCATGTACCAACTGATAATTACTTCATCGTGTACTATGAGTGGGCAAGATTACGAATGCAACCTCTCAAGGAATAAGAAAGAAAGAAAGAAAGAAGAAGCCATGAAGAACAGCTGCTTCAAGCAGTATACGTTGTGCTTGTTACATTATTTTATACTTCCATTTTATAATACTAAGCCAGCATAATACACAATATTACAAAAAATCTTAATATTGTATAAAATATTAACAGTGAAGCATCCACCAAACAGTAAAAGTCAAGAAAAACATAAACTAGGCAGTTCATCGCAGAGCCAAAACACACTGCAGAAATAATCCACTTGGACACCACTTTAACTGCCCTGGCTCAGCCCTAGGAAATCCTGGGAACTGTAGTTTGTTGTGGCACTAGAGGTCTCTGATATTTTCAGGCATGGTTGAATCCATGGATAAAGAATCCATGGATATGGGTGGACGACTAAAGCCCTCTGATACAAAAATGGTATGATAGGGCCTCTTCTCTGCAATACACAGATGGCCCTTTCATATCTGGGGTGCAACCACTGAGAATGATCTCTTATTTTTATCGCATATTATATCATAGGAATGGAAAGAAAATATTTTTTGTGTATCAAAAATGTATTTCTTTAGTCAGGATATGCTGACAAGGAGAAAGTTGAACTGAGAAGACTCCAGCTTTTGAAGACTAATTGCAGCTTTAAAATAATTATGTGCAGGAAATAGTGTATGTGTTTTTTTCAGGAACAAAAACTGCTACTTTCTGCACACATAAAAATAACTTGCAAATTTTGCACAGAATTATTCCAAAACTGCAATTAGTTTTCAAAAGCTGTATAGTTTTCAAAGACTTTCTTGCAGCTGAAAGAACATTGCTAAAATTACTTGCTGCTTCCTTCAAGAATGAAATTAGAGAAAAATCACAGTATATTGAAGGTGTTTGGAGAAAAACCTTCTCTTATGATCCTAAAGCCAATAATGCTTAACAGTGCCATAAAAATGTGAATATTCATAAAGAGCTAAATTATTTGTGGGAGAGAAGTCTGTCACTTGCACAGAGAAGTACATATAATGGTGTACTTCAGTATGAAATAGTATACTTCTGTCACTTACTTCATCCTTCCAGCACCCTGGAGCAGAATACATGGGAGGTACAGGAGGAAAGGAATCTGATTCTGATGAAAGCAGCATGAACCAGCTAAAATAAACTGGTCCAAGCTTCTGTTTTCTGACACAGGTACAGCTATTTCAGGCTAATGTTTTGCAAGGGGGAAAATGTCCATGTTCAATTTCTATTAACCATGCAGCATTTAAAGGCCTAAACTCAGGAGATTATCAGATGGGAGGTAATGACAGAAGGATGGGAGCGAAGCATGATTATCCCATCAATGAAAAGGAATTGTCCTGTCATTTTTCTCCATTTCTTAATAACATGATAACCTCTTAATACTGAAGTGATGGGACAATTCCTCTTCATTGACAAGATAATCTTGGGATTAGCACCATGTGTCTGATAATCTTTGTGCGATCACGCAATAAAGATAGAAGCATGGCACTTCGCTTCCATCCTTCTCCTGTCATTGCTCCGTCATCTGATAATCTCCTTGGTGTTTGCTAGTGGGATGATGGAGGGATCTATTTCTGTAGAAGACACAGTATGTCAGCAACTCATCTGAGCCATATAGCCAATGCTGGCATACAGCAGAGTATGACTGGCAAATTCAGAAATGTGGTTCTCAGCTCCCAGTTGAGATAACAGCAGCTGGGTGTCTTCCAGGAACTGAAGAATGCAGAGGCTTCGGGAACTCTCCAGCAAATGCTGACTCCAGCTCCTGCTGATAAATGACCAGACAAGCCAAGTCTCCCGAAGTGCTATCTTTATTTACAGTGCTACAAATCACCAATGCTATATTACAGATCACACACAAATACCAACTCTCCTACTACAACCCACAAGCAATCACTGGAAGCCCCTGAGCTTATATAGCCTTGAGACCATGTGGTCTCCCAAACTCAGTTACTTCCTGTGCAATATAGCTAGATGTTTCATCATCCAGGCACAAGTGCACACAGGCATCAGAGTGTCCTTGAGGCTATGAGCATCAGCTGTGCTTGATCAGCCTTGTCCTTCCAGTGCTGGATGCTCATGGTCAGACACACACACATCCAAGCATTTTCCAGTGTGCTGACTTTAACCCCGGACACAGTAGAAGTCATATAAGGCTAAATAGTAAAAGAAAAGATGAGCAACCTAGACTGCCTGAATAGGTAGGAACACCATTTACCATTTTATATAAGAGACACAATTTTACTACACCGTTGTATTTAATGGGACATGAGCATCCACTGATTTTGGTATCTGTGGGGGATTCTGGAACCAAACCCCAGTGGATACCAAGGGCCCACTGTGCTTATAGCACATAGCTTTCTTGTTAATAATATAATCAAGTAACTACATTACTTTCAAAAAGTGACAGAATAATTATTAATGTCATTAGATTTCAGTGTTTGGAAGTGTAATTTACACTCATTCCTCATGAAATATTAATTGTGGGCATTTTGGAAGATTTGGGGGGGGCAATTTTGTATTTTATTAACAGTAATTAAACATTAATATGTTAACAATGCATAATGATTAACACCAACAGGTTACATTTTAAAAGCAATGTCTAACAAGCATTACTCTTTAAAAGCAGAATTCTAAGATCTGAAAATAACAACAATAATATTAAAAATCACACTCTCTTCCTTCTTGTCTTCTTGTGCTTTTGTAGAAAATACCTACCATGCTTTTAAATGTCATCCATATTTATCAGACTGCATGGTTCTTGACATTTAGGAATATTTTCCTCTCAAACTGTAACTGAAGCTTTGACAAAAGGTGATAATTATCAAGGGTCTGAATTTTATTTTATTTTTAAAAAAAGAGAAGCAGTAAGCTAAGGATACGTGTGTATTATCAATCATTTCTAATGTTCTCCCACCAAAGAACTGGCAGACCTACAAATGCAGTGTAGTTAAACTGCTGAACTGAAACATTTGGTGAAATCTTTGCAGCAGAGAGCACAAGTGCTGTTGCAGAGGATGCTTGACAATTATGGAGGAATTGGTTTTCAGTATTGCACATTCTAATGAATGGCTACTCCTAGTACAAAACAATCCAGAGGGACCAGGGAAGAGCAAATGGCAGATTCCTCACTACACATCTGTTGTCTTGTGCCAGTCAGGACAGAAAGTGTGTGTTGGGAGGAAGGGGGAGATGCACTGGATCTTGCATTAATACCAGCAGGGTGGAAATTACCACCATCAGGTCCTTGACTTGAGTGAGCTTAGACTTAGCCTGTTTAGAAAATGGAGAAGCCTGAATCCAGCAGCCAGCTTCTTGCTAACTCACTTAAGACTTCAAGAGCGTGGAGCTCTGACTGGAGTTTTAGCCTAAATCCAGTTACTACCCTCAGCTAGAGTAGATCAATTGAATTACTGTAATTGCTACCTGGCCTAAAATCAGTGGTGATTTGTTGTCCCCAGTCTTACTGCTTCTCTCCTTACAAACATGGACGGTGGCAACTGGTAGCAACCATGTAAGTAGGGCAGGAAATTTAAACTAGCTTTTTGCCTGTTGTTTATAGAAGCCATCCAGAGCACTGAACCCTGATACCAGAATAGCCTCAGTTCTTTGTATAGCCCCTCTAAAGCTGAGACTCAACTATTGAGTGGTTTCCCCACTGCACTGACATAGAAGCCATCATAGCTTACAATCCAGCTAAAGCAAATCACACTCACATTCAAGATTGCAACCACACTGCAGAAATAATACAATTTGACCCCACTTTAACTGTCATGGCTCCATCCTTTGTTGGGATCTATAGCTTGTTGTGGTACCAGAGGTCTCTGACAGAAAAGGCTAAATGTGTTACAAAACTACAGATCTACACTTTTTCATTGCTACCACCACCAAAAAAAAAAAAAAATCCTCTCAGTACAGTAACCTTACATAAAATCAGACCTGAGAGAAAATGATGATTACTTGCCAATGATTATTCCTTTGCCTAAGGGATGTAGAGCTAGCATGGCAGTATTACATAATCTATAACAGAAATAGCCCCACAAGCACATAAAAGCAAATTACTCTGTAGTTTAAACAGAAAAGGTCCCAGGGATGGACACTGAATTTTTCATATTCATGTTTTAATGTGGCATTTGTAAATTTAGTTGTGAATTATGGAAATGATTGAAGAGACTCTTCTCGTCCTGCATTCTAAAGATGCATGGAATTCTGAACAGTAAATACTGGAAATATTTTTGTGCCCTGACAAAGAAAAAGCTACCATATACATTTCGATTCTATGATTAATCTACTCTCTGTTGCCTAGCAATCACTCAGCTGCAGCAGTACCAAGTATTACATGTAGTGGTATGCAATGCTTCATTGATAATTCTCTCTCTGTCTCCTCATATATATGTTGCCAATGTTGTCTGAAATTAGTTATAAATGTGAAAATCGCTGCCACCCCCCACCCTTAGCTAGGGAAATACGCCAGGATACTTAGCCAACACACCATATATGTAGCATTAGCCCTATTGGGAATTCTATTGCAATATAATTCCTACCCATGGCACTACCTTTCCATGGTGGTAGAATTGTGAGGCAAGAGGCTATGCTGAAGGCAGCCCTGGTAGGATCACCCATGTTAGGCAGGTTTTTCTTGAGGAGCCAGACTAAATGTGTCAAACAGATACAGGGCAGTAGCAATGGCAGGGGAGACACTGGTGGAGGATTTCTCAGAGACAACAACAGCAGCGCCATATCTAACACTTGTTAGTACTGCACAGAAGAAGGCATGGTAAAACCCTATTGAATGTCTTTTACCATGAAAACCCTATGATAAGACAATCCAAAATAAAACAAGAAATAGCACCAGAAGATGAAACTTCGAGGTTGAAAGGCACTCACTTTTACAGGGCAAGAGCAGTGGATAAATACAAGTAGTGCTGTGGCTAATGATGCAACTGGACTCAAGCCTGAAGGACATTCAGCTGTAGAATCACTCAGAGGTCAAAGAAAGGTCCAAAACTGCACAATCTATATTATAGGAACATGGAATGTAAGAAGCATAAATCAGAGGAAGCTGGACATAGTAAAACAAGAACAGGGAATTGCAGTACTTGGGGTGAGTGAGCTAAAGTGGACAAGAATGGGTCATTTGGAGTCAGATAATTACACAGTGTTTTTCTCAGGAATTGAAAATCTAAGAAGAAATTGGATGGAATTAACAGGCAGGAGTGAGAGAGCAAAAGTCAAAGGATAGAATGCAAAGTCTGACCAAATAATATTAATATAACTTCAGGGAACTCTATCAGTGTAACTATGATACAAGTTTATGCTCCAACTACAGAAAAAGAAGAAGAAAATTTTGAAAGATTCTTATTGCTGGAGTTCAGAGGGAAATTGATCGCATACCAAAACTAGACTTCTTGTTAATCATAAGCAATAGGAATGCAAATGCAGGAAACAGACTAGAATTAAAATTATTTTTTTAAAAAAATGGCCTAAAATCAAGAAATTACATGAGAAAGTGACTGATTGAATTTGGAAGGCCAACAGTTATCACAAACACATTCTTCAAGCAACCAAAATGTTGACTGTATATATATGGACACTGGCGGGTGGACAATATAGAAATTTTAAAAACCCTACATAATTGGGACTATAAGATGAAGAAACTCCACTCTCTCTGCAAAAACAAGACCAGTAGCACATTGTGGCACAGACCATAGTCAACTATGGGTTGTGGAGAGGGCGGACTGCATCATGTGATGCCTCAGAGAGAATATCATCTGGGGTGCTGGTGGGAAAAGGTGCCAAAGTTCTGGGTCTGGCAGCTTTTCTGGCTAGGCAGAAAGAGAGTTTCCTCCCTCTCCCACACAGCTCTGTCAGATCCCAAAAGGCTGCAGGATGGCAGGAGTTTGTGCCAAAGGTCTGGGTCTCCTGGTTTCGTGGCTTTGCTGGCAGGGTAGTCTCTTACCTTTCTTGCCTGTCCAAAAGCTCCTCTTCCTCTTCCTAGTGGAACAAAGGTGAAGAACTTGGGCTGCCACCACCAAAGCCTGTTTCTTTGAGACTCTCCCAAAGAGATTACCATTGGTAGCTGAGGTGAGGGCCTGAGTCTTGCCCATTCCTGCCACTGCCACTGCTAATTCCCATCTCTTTGGGAAGCTGCAGCCCCCCAAAAGAGACAAGCATTGGTGGTGACAGTGGCAGAAATGGGGACTTTACATTTTTTTTAACACACACACATGCAGATGCACACACACATGCGTGTGTGTGTGCACGCACACGCGCAGACACACGCACACCATTTGAGGCAGTTTAAAAATTATCTGCACTGGGTATCAAATATTCCAGGTATGCTTCTGATATCATGAACTGCTAATAACAAAATTAGAGTAAAGCTAAAGAAGAACACTAAACTAATCATAGTGCCAAAACACAACCTGAAGACCGTCCCTGTAGAATTTAAAGATAATGTAAAACATAGATTAGCATTGTTAACCCAATTGATCGTGATTAGAAGAACTCTGGACTGAAGCCAGTGGCACTGTGAGGGGGAAGTATAAAAAGACACTATCTGCAGCCAGAAAGAGAAGCCGCAATGAATGACAGATGAAACTCTTCAAGCAATTAAGGACAGATGAAAAGCAAAAGTAAAAGGCGACAGAAACAGGGTCAGCACCCTAAATGCAGTTGTTTGGTGACTTGTGCTCAGGGACAAAGAGAATTACTATAATAATCAATGCAGTGAAATAGAAGATGACAACAAAGAAAGAAGAAGAAAAGATCTCTTCCACAAGATCCAAGAAATCTAAGGGAAATGTAAACAACCAGCAGGGGAACAAATTACATGATCAAGCTGAAATAAAAATACGATGAAAACAATACACCAAAGAACTATATAGAAAATGGAAGGATGATATATTCATTCAAGGAAGAACCATTTGAAGATGAATCTACAATTTTAAAAAGTGAAGTAGAAGCTGCACTCTGGGCACATTGAAGAAAATAATCACCAGCAATAGATGGCATGCCAACAGAACTGCTTTAAGCTATAGAGACAGAATCTAGTTCTCACTAAAATCTGTCAACAAATATGGAAAACAAAATAATGCTCCACAAATTGTAAATGCTCAATATACATGACTATCTCCAAGAAAGTGGACACCAGAGATTGCAGTAACCACAGGATCATTGCTTCAGTTTCCCATTTTGAGCAAAGTGGTGCTCAAAATTTGACAATAAACACTTCTATCCTATATGGAGCATGAAATGCCAGATGTCCACATTGCAAACATACATTGGATCGTGGAGTTCCCAAAAGAATTTCAGAAGAAAATCAGCCTATGCTTTATAGACTATAACAAAGCCTTTGATTATGTTGACCATGAAAAACTATATATGTCTCTTAAAGAAATGAGTATGTCACAACATTTGATTGTCCTGATGCATAACTTTCTCTCAGAACATGGACTGCTAAAAAGACAAATAAATGGGTCCTAGAACAAAGCCACCTTAAATGTCTTTACATTGGCACTAAGGTAGCTGAATTCTAGTTTATAGCTGCAGCATATAGAGTTAGCATAGGTCTTTTATGTAAGTACAGTGTGCCCTTGCCTTATGCAAGGGATCTGTTCTGGACCCACCCCCACCCCCGCATAGGCAAATAGCACATATGTTTGAGCCCCATTGAAAATAATGGGGCTCGTGAAAGTAACGCAGCACATGCACCATTGTTACTTCCATTGTGCAGCTTTCAACATACACTGAAAACAGCATAAGAGGCGCCCACGTATGACGCAGATGCACTGTACAAAGGTTTTTTTTAAAACAGAGGCTGGATGGCCATCTGTCGGGGATGCTTTGATTGTGTGTTCCTGCATAGCAGGGGGATGGACTGGATGACTCTTGTGATCACTTCCAACTCTATGATTCTGTGATTTTATGTGATGCCTAAAAGCCCAGAGCTTGGAATTAATTCATTAGAAGTAATGAATTATTTGTAATTTTGACTTCTTTCAATAGCTTATGCAGCAACTATATATAGAGTGGTTGTAGGTCTAGATCACCATTTTGTAGTGGAACATTTTAATTAGTTTTCTAGCTACAGAACTGTGGACTCAGTGTTAAAAGAAAAATATCACTTGATTAAAATGCTGGCAGTTGCTGTATCTCACCTTGTACATTTTTACAAATAAAGGTAACATTTAGTTACTTTTGAGAAATAGCCAAATTAAAATGATGAAAATTGGCCTTGGGGAAATTGTGGTCACTTATTGCTTTTTAGATATAACTTTCCAAATTCGGCGGGGGTGGGGGATAATGATTACATAGAGAAACTGAGTTTTTAAAAAATCCACTGGAGCTCCTTGAATTACTGCTTTTTAAAAGGATATGTCAACTTTATCCATAAGTCAGCTTGACTCATGCTTGTCACGATGAAAGAGGGAAAAGCTCTGGTCTTAATGGAAGGGGGTGACTCAGTGGGTTACTACTAATGAAATAGATTAGAACTAATAATAAAATATTCTACATACATTTATCCATGTGGGGAAGTTTGTTGTGTCTCCAAAAGCTTCACACATTTGAATATCCCAATCTATATTGAGGCAGGTAATTCATTTCAACATCTGAATGAAAACAAATCAATATAAATCAGATAAAAAAGGAAAGTCACTGAAGGATTTCCAATTTGGGGTGGATGACTTTTAGCTCTAATTCAACCAAATTCATTATAAAATTCATTTTTTTGTTTCTTTAATTTACTGTATATCTAAAAATTCTCCTTTTATAGGACCTAAGCCTGCTTACAACAAATTAAAATCAAGTGCAAGTAAAACCTATTTGGTACATAAGTTTAGAACCCATTAAATAAATAAGTTTATTAAAAACACTAAATTAAAACAGTAGCAAATCATATTAAAATATAGGAAGAATGGATAAAAATATAAATCTCCTGTTAAGAGACTATCCTGCTAAAGTATGTTAAGAACTAAAGATCTTGCCAAATAAAAATACCCTTGCCAGTGGGTAGAAATTAACCAGATGGCCACCAAACCTCTCATAGGAGGGAATTCCACAACTTGGGGGCAGACACAGCATAGGCTCTCCTGTGTCCTCATTAAATGTACCTGAGATGGTGATGGGATAGGGAAAAGGCTCTCCCCAAAAGACCTTAAAAGATGGCAAGCTGATAGAAGGGAATGTAGTCTTTCATATAATCTGGACACAAGCCATGTAAGACTTAAACATTCATAATAAGCACTTTGACTTGTTCCCAGAAATGGCCAGTGAATTTGTTGCAACATGGGAATGGTGTGTTTCTTCTAACCAAGTCACTGCCAACACCTACAGACCAAAGCCCTACTGGCTCTCTAACTTGCAATATTATCAACCTGTTCACCTGTCTCGTCTAAGAAGACAACAGTAATGAAAGTGAAAAGAATCAAGATATTCCACTTATTTTTCTTCTGTGCAACTTTGTGGACTGGGCCTAAAAGCTGAGGATAAGGGAATGACAGTAAGCAGGAGGTGGACCAACTAGAGAGGTGGGCCCACCAACTACATCTTGCTCTCTTGCTCTTCAAAACTTGGAAAGAATGCTGATAAATGCACATGAAGAGTTTTCAATTCACAATGAATGGGGAGGCACATGTATTATTCAGCCCTGGCACCTCAATGATGTGTAGCTGTTAGAGAAAATTTACTCCAAAGTTACTACTATATGCCAGTCGATGTTTTAAGATTTGGGATGCTGCCAGCTGGCTGTGTTCCTGTGAATTGTTCCTGTATAGGCTAAAGATCTTGACACAATGTCTATTTCTACTTCTGTACAATAAGCAGAGGTAAACTGAGGTCCATACAGTATGCTTTCTCCTTTTTTGTGAATGTATGTTCTTGTGTTTGGGAACACAGAGCTGCTGGCTTCAGGAACAGAGCACAGCTTGCTTCTGTTTCTACAAACACAGTTTCAGTTTGTAAGAGAGTCTCACACCCAGTAGGTGCCTTCTGCATTCGATAATCTCACTGCTCTATTTTAAATGCTTTGCACACCAGCAGCTGCACCTGTATGAAGTGCATGCTCAACTTGTACACAGAAGGTGTAATTATAGCTAATTTGGCGATTTCTATGAACTGAGAGACATAATCACCAAAAGGGGCCTCGCTGGCAAAAAATGTACACTGCACTTACTTAGCAGGGAGTATAAGAAAGGCTGATTTAACTGAAGAGTGTGAATTAAAATAACCACAGGTTTTGTTCTTCTTATTTTTAATTCTTTGTCCTTTTCTTCTTTTCTTCTTTTGGTTAGTTGGGTTTCTTGGAACTAGATGTACTTTGGATATATATGAAAAAGCACTACCAGTTGTTAGTTTTATATGTCATTTTATAGCATTCAGTAGGAATTGCCCATTTAAATTTAAATTAACTGCTGTATTGCATTTTGCACTGCTGAATTTGGGAGTGCTTTAAAAAGCTCCTCCTAGCTTCTCCACCAATAGTGGACTGAATCTCCCAGTATCCACATGACCAGAAGGACGAAGGACCCACCTACATTAATACCCTTCCATACCATCTGAACAGAGGATTACAACTACAACATCTTGACCAGTTCCAGCTTTCAACATGTATAATTTGTATTTTGGTTGGCCCAGTAAAGATATTCTCCTCCCCTGCCACCTCTCTCCATGAATCCCATCAGTACAGAGTGATGATGTTAAATCCACACACTATAATCCTGGCCATCCCCAGTGAAAGGATATTCTCTGTATGACAGTTTTGTCCCATACATTCACAATAATTAGACTTATAAAGGCTGGTTGCTTCCACATTTTAGAGGTGGTGTTACTTTGTAAGAAGCAAAGGCTCAATACAGACTGGCACAAACCACCAGCCAGGGGCCAATTTTAGGGCTCGGGATAGTGGAGCACTCCCAAGCCCTACCATGCCATAATGGTTCACCCCCATCCACACGGGGGCCACCATGATGATGTACATGCAGCACCACATCCAAATGGTGTGGCACCATGCAGATGCCATCATTGTCCATGAGGGTGCCAATGACGCCCGGTGCACACCCTAAAAAGAATCTGCTGGGAGCAGATTCTTTTTAGGGCTCCCAGAGGCTGTGCCGTTTGGTTGCTGAGGCCTCCGTATAGGGCTAGAAAGGAGTGGCATCTCAGTGCTCCTTTCTCCCCATCTATATCCCCCCCCCCAACATATTAAAATGTCTCCTTGTCAAACAAAATTCTATGAAAATCATGGGGTCCCCATAGATTGATAGGTGACATGAAGGCACATATTTACACAAATAACATGTAGCATTTTATTAAAAAAAATTGAGCATACATTAGCTCAATAATCTTGACTGACTTCTGGTATGACAGTTGTTATTGGAGCTTGCTTGCTTGCTTCCTTTTATTAGGCCTTTGTGTGAATCATTACTGGATTGCTTAACCTTAATATATCTCCACTGCTCTTTAACCTATTATATGATTATATAAAACTCATCCCCCTAACTAAGGACTTTATCATTCGGGGAAAATCAGGGAGTAAACAATGAAAATCATGTGAAAATCACACAATTGTGATTAACATTTTCACACACATTACCATTAAAGAGCCATTATCCTGGGAATAAACAGGCAATAAAAAGAAACAAATCCATGGGAACATTTAGAAAATTATCTCTTAAATTCTGCCGGGAGAGATGCAGGATCTAAATGACAAAAATTGTATTACCATGCTGTAGGCAGGCTGTATCCTCCCAGGCAGCCCATCTGCAACCCAGACTTCTGCCACAGTTTTTTTTAAGAACGGGAAAATCTTGCTCTAGAAAAAACAGCAAGAGAAGTCCAGGTTGCAGACGGGCTGCCCAGGCAGATAAGGTTGCCTACAGCCCAGGCACGGGTAAGTATGATAATGCCTGTTTCCATCTTTTAGATCCCGCATCTCTCCTGATGATATTTAAGGATGCGATAATCTCCTTAGATGAAAAAAGACCAGTAAGAAAGAAAATTTAGAAGAGAAGAGAAGAGAAACATCACTGGGGTGAGAGGGACAAAAAGGTCTGTAATTTGAGTGAAGCTGATACAGGACAAATGAATTCCAGAATAGAGAGTAAGAAAAAAAAGATATCAGCATGAGAAAATTAATGTTTGGGGAGAGAACATAAAAGTGAAAGCCCTAGGTAGGACAAAGGAAAGAAAAAACTAGTCTTACCAGTAATTTTGACCAAAGATGAATAGTGTTCCTGGTATGTATGTGAATATATACAGATACATACATTGAAAATAGGATGGAGTACTGTTAAGTCTACATATCCTTGCTAGAAATCAGTCCTTATTTTAAAACACACACACACACACTTAAATTGGGACAGGGGAAAAAAAATCTCCATCTGCAGAAATGTTGATCCCATAATAGGTGGTACCTGGATGTGTTCCCAACATTGACCCAATTGAAATTTTCCTGCTCTTTGCACAAGGACTATTAATTTATCCTGTGTGCTCTGAAAATTCTCTGTTTGGTGTATAAATGCTGTCTTGAGGCTTTGTCCTTATCACATCCAAAGTATTATGTGTTAAGGAAAAAGCAACATGGGATATACAGTGACTGAAATAAAACATGTATGTGAGAGTCAGGATGACTCAGCAAAAGCAATTAGGAGCCACACGGGTGTAAAAGGTAATGCAATTAGCAAGTCCTAAATGCCAAGGACAGAAATGCAAAGTGGATAATTGAACACACCTGAGAATTGTTAAAGTGGACAAGGTGAAATGATGAAATCATTAATTATGGGATGAACCAAGAGAACCAATGAGAATGGTTATACACGCCCACTGGGTGGAAACTGACAAAAGTGGGTGGTGTTTTCCAATGACTATGAATCCCAATGTATTTTGTGGGTAGTAGTAGTGGAGGAGTATTGGAGCTGTATATAGTAGAATAAAGTAGATCTTTTATATAAGACTACTGAGTTGTCTGGTGTCTTGGGTGAAGATACAAGAGCCAGCAGGATCCTGAAGAAGTGTGAAGACTTCTGTGGAGCAAGAGTGAGAAGGCTTGGAGAGTTTGTCAGGGTCTTCAGCCTATTCTCTGTAACTCTGCTGCTTTAGAGCAAAGCTTTAACCACTGGCCAAAACTGGTCAGCGCCGGTGCGTAACAAGGTGGTGAGTTCGAGCCAGAGGTGAAGAGCTACAACTCCCATCATCCCTGACATTATGCTCTAACCTCCAGAGGTTCAATCACAACAGTTAAAGTTAAGCCACTAAAACCAAATAATTTGCATTCTTACGTAAGCCTTACTGCTTTTTTTTAGGATGATCTAGATCAGAATAAATTTTGTCATAAAGGTAAGAGATTTGTTTGTTTATTTGTTCATTGGTTTGCACCATGTAACTTGAAATTGCACTAACCTGCCATTTGTGTGACAGTAAATCATGTTCAAATTCATCCATTTCCCTAAGGGGAAAAGATACATCAGTGTCCTGTCTGCTACAAGTAAGCTCCATCTAAAACTAAATACTAAAGAGTACTGTCAGTCAGCTTGAGTCATTCATGTGTCAAAGGTCAAAAATTCAGGAAATGTTTATATTCTGCAGTGAATTATGGAAATTTAGTCATTTGCTAATTGTACTTCAGATTTACTGCTAAATTCAGAATTTTCTAAATTGCTCAGTCCTTTTAGCGTCAAGTAAGCTGGGAAAGACTCTTAACAGAAACTTGCTTGGAAAAACTTTGCCAGTCATGGTGGAGTGTAATAGACAAATGGTCTGGATTGCTATGAATCAACTTCTTACTTTCTTGTAATGGTTGCCAATGGTAGTATGAGTAAGGACAGGGCTTCATGATGGTACTGTAAGATGAGGAACAATTCTGCCCCTCTGGCTTCAACCACAGGTTGCTAGTGAATGATGCAGCAGAAATGTAACAAGGCTGAATCATTAGCCTTTAGCAGGGAAAGAAGGCAATGACATAGGGACTAATGTCGCATTCATTATTTGACAAGTAAATGTGTCCTACTCTGTCACACATCTGTGTATGTGTGTATACGCACGTGTGCGCACACCTTCAAGTCACCTGTCATGACTTATGGCAACCCCATAAATTTCATGGGGTTTTCTTAGGCAAGGAGTACCCAGAGGTGGTTTTGCCAGTTCCTTCCTCTGAAATATAGCTTACAGCACCTGGTATTCATTTGCAGTCTCCCATCCAAGTACTTTGATCTAGTGCTGACCCTGCTTAGCTTTCAAGACCAGACAGCTTCTGGAACACATCCATTAGACCCATAAGACATTTATTCTTCACCAATGGGAAGCATAGGAAATGGGATAGCCATTCACTGCCCTACATCCATAATGTCTTTTTATTTTGAAAAAAAAAATGCAGTGAATGGTTATCCCACTTCCTATGGTTTGTGGAACATACTGTAGCCTCTCCTAAAAACTCTTCATGTTAACAAGACATTCAGGAATCATGCCTTACAGTGGTGTGAGCGATTAAGCATCTGGTGGCTCCCATAACAGTAGTATGGTGACTCTGCCTTGAGTTTCATCTCAAACTTCAAAGGCTCTACCCAAGATTCAGCACTTTGGGTAGCTTTTTAAAAAGTTTAGATTAAAACTTGGAGCATATTCTTTGCCTCACTGAAATGGAAGCCACTTCCTAGCACCTCTGATTAATCAAGATTGTGGTGCTGATGCTCAATAATAAGAGCCATTCTCTGAGTACATACATAAATCATGAAAAGCCAGGGTTTGTGTTAAGTGTACATTGTTGCTAAAAGCATTAACTGCACATGAAATGGCCAAAGCAATCATGGCTTAGTTTACTCCTCCCTCCACCCCATCTAATTCACTTCTCTCCTACTTTTCACAGCTTCTCTTTCAAGGAAAATAGCTGGGGAGTCAAATCAGGGACTAGCAAAAGTTATAAATTTGGAAATCAGGAAAATCCATGGATTTGATGAGCCAGGAGCTATATCTGCTCTGCAGAAATAATGCAGTTTGACACCACTTTAATTACAATGGCTCAGTGCAATGGTATCCTGAGACTTGTAGTTTGTTGTGGCACCAGAGGTCTCTTACAAAACGACAAATCCCAGAATTTTATAGCATTGCGACATGGCAGATAGAGCGGTATCAAACTGCATTAATTCTGCAATGAAGATGCAGCCAGAATTGATAAGCCAGCAACAAACCATGGGTTCAGAATGCGGATTGTGGCTGCTTAAGGGAGGAAAATGTCAATAATAATAATAATAATAATAATAGGTTTTATTTATATACCGCCCAATCACTGGGAATCCGAGCGGTTTACAATAGAGGGGATAACAGACAGTTCCCTGCCCACAGGCTTACAATCTAAAAGACACGACACAAAAGGAGAAGGGAATGGTGAGGGGGGGAGGGAATCAGGTCCAGCATTCTTCTCTCCCTCTGAGGCCTGGACCAAGGCAGATGGACCGGAGGGAGGGCTCTTCTTCTTCAGGCTAGCCCCTGATGGAACTGGGCCAGACTACTCTCTCCCTCAGAGGCCGAAAGATGACAGTTAGGGAGGGAGGAGCCTCCTTCTTCAGGCTAGCCCCTGATGGAACTGGGCCAGCCTTCTTTCTCCCTCAGAGGCCGAACGTTGACAGTTGGGGAGGGAATGAAGTCATGTATATCACAGCAAGCCAGATTTCTATAAACCATAGTATATGAGAACAGTTACTGTATATACTCGACTATAAGTCTACCTCATGTATAAGTTGAGGGAAGGTTTTAGGGGCAAAATTGAGGATTTTGATATGACCCTTGGATAGGTCGAGGGTAAAACTTAGGAACATGCAACAAAGGATTCAAATGACGAAGCAAAGGAAAACAGTGCCAAAGAACCTACAAATTTCTGGCAGGCATAATGGTTTTGGCTCACACTAAAAGATGAATGGAAGAGAGAGCAGAGAGAGGTCAGTGCTTCTAAGACAAATACCACTCTTGCCTTTTACCAGGGATGGTTCTCTTTTCAATAAGAGTTAAAGTATAGTATTTACAGTGACCCATGGATAAGTTGACCTAAGTTTTTGGGGTCAATTTTTTTACTAAAAATTTTAGACCTATACATGAGTATATACAGTGTTTCAGTAGAACAGCTTGTAGTAAGCCAATATGGCCAATTATCTGGCTATCAGAGTAAGACAGGAGAAGACTGTTGAAACAGTCTTGTGAAAAGTCCACCTATTGGACCACGTATAACAAGGTCTCTTTTTTTCTTTGTTGACTGAACAAAATCATATCACTAGTTCTACTACATAAGATTTGAAAGGCTTCCTTTTTGGGGAAAAATTATGATTTATTTTTTATTGTTTGTATATTATTCAGAGCTTTTGAAGGTTGATTTGAGAGGAAAGAACTGGCCATTTGCATTGCTATGAATCATTTCTCCTTTTAAAAAATTATGACAGCTGTAAGAAATGATATTTTGCTCACATCCATTGTGTATCTCTTCCTTTCTGACAATATGATTTGGCTTCCTAATCAATCTTGTTGCAAAATCAATTTAAGAATTCTAGTCTTATAATTCCTTGAAAGGCTTTTAAAAAAACTTTATGAACTGCACACTTTAGGGCACAATTTGCAAATATCCTTGTTACTTCCTTCCGTGAGGTTAGGCAATTGTGATTTAAGATGCCTCATATGTTTCAAGAGGCACCATTAATTTAGTATAATAATAAAAGCAAAATAGAGCATGAGACATCCTTTGGAGTATTATTTTTGTGCTAATGATTTGCTGGCTAACAAACACCATTAAAAAAGCATGCTTGTTAAAAGTCATTCTGGCTTTGGGTTCCTTTGGCATAATAACCCTTGACTTCTGAATGGTTTTGTGTAAGTAGTGGGAGATGGCAGGACTCAAATAATTAGAAAATTAGGAGCCTACGTGATATTCTTGCAACAACCTTAGGAATGAGTTGATTTATATCTGATGGATGAACTCAGATGTCCTGAAGAGTTCATTGGGGATCTGGAATACCAGATGTAGCATCTGTTTCTTCAAATGTTCAGTATTGAGCATAAGGACTTGATGGCTGTGGTGAAAAAAGATGTTGTGAGGAAGTGGGATAGAAATGTAGGATTGATGTTGGCTCTCAAATTGTAAGGGTCTCACCTATATAATTTGAAATACTGAAGTTTACTTTTGGATATCACCTGATATTAGCCTTGCAAGACACACAATGAAAGACAAAATGTAAACCCCGATGCTACTCTATCAAATGCTGTTGGACCAAGCCATACAGTTGCCAGCAGGGACAGTGTTTGTTAGAAGAGGGCCTATGTGTTCTTTAAGAAATCATTTCTGCTAGCTGAGCCTTTGATCTCTATTAATGACGCAAAACCTTGGTCAGTAATACCAATTGTTTTGCCTTTAAACAGTTTTCCTTCTCTGATTTGGACTTTGGCTTATAGTGGTAAAGGGTAATACTGTGCCAATTAGCAGTAGAATTGCACTTATCTGTTTGAAATTAAGTGAGCTGTTGCTTGCTGCCTCATTTGAGCTCTTACAAGATGCATAACATCAGCTGTAGGAGACACAGGTGCCTGGAAGGTCCACTTTGGCTAGGGTTGTCAGTTCAAGATCATCCTAGGCCCTGGGATTTCCAGAGAATAGGGATACAGCCTGTGTTAGATGGGGTTACACTCCCCCTGAAGACTCAGGTTCACAGTTTCTGGGTGCTCCTGAACTCAGTTCTGAACCTGTGGTGAGAAGGGTGCTTTTGTACATTCAAAGCTTGTGCACCACCTGCATCCATCCCTTGTAAGATATGGCCACAGTGGTACATGTTTTGGTTACATCTCCTTTGGACTACTGTAATGTGCTCTCCTTGTGAATGCTTTTGAACAGTTTTTGGAAACTGCAACAGGCCAGGCTGCTAATGGGGGCAAGTTACAAAGGCCACACGATGCCTTTGTTGGAAAAAGCTCCACTGGCTGCCAGGTTGTTTCTGGGCACAATTCAAAGTGCTGGTCATGACCTATAAAGCCCTATATGGCTCTGGTCCAGGCTATTTGGCTATCTCCATGTATGACCCAACCCTGGCCCTGAGATCCTCAGGAGAGGCCCTTCCCTCAGTCCCACTCCCATCCCAAGCACAGTTGGTGATGGCTCTAGACTCTGAAACTCCCTTCCCAGGGAGACCAGAATGTCCCTTACTTGTTGTCCATCCACCAGCAGGCTAAAACCTTATGCAGACATGCTTTTAAAACAGAATGTTTTTTAAAGGACTGGCTTGGGATGTTGTATCATTTTAAGTGTTTTAAGCAGTTTTATCTTTTTAACTATATTTTATTCTTTAAATATTGTTACAATTTAATTCTATTTTAAAGTACAACTTTTCTATGTGTTTAATTATATTGTTCTTTTAATATTGTGAGCTGCTCTAGGTCCCAGGTCTGGGAAAAGAGTGGGATACAAATAAATATCATCATCATCATCTATTGTAGGAGAATCATGTCCCTTCCAGATGTTATTGGAATGCACCATCATCTGTCCTTGCAACTATAGCCAATGGAGAAGAATGCTGGGATATGCAGTCCCATAATATCTGAGGTTCTCCTAGAAGTGCAGCCTCTGAGAAAACTGAGTTGTGCCAAGAGTACATCTTGGCTGGACCTCTATGGGTATAGCCATAGAAAGAGTATAAGTACCTCCTTTGCTCTGATCTTAATATCTAGTATATAATTGTCATAGCCTTTCCAGGAAGCTGCATTATGCTTAAGGAAAGCTGAAAGTGTTTCCTTATTTCTTTTCTCTTGCAACATTTCTAATTTTTTCCCAGAAATTATTTTAATAATACCAGATGAACTAATCCCTGCCAAGGCATCTTGCAGCTTTTGGGTGGGTATCAATTTCATGCAGTTCTGAGCTGTCTCGCTTCAAAATCCACTAAAATGAGAAAAGAAAATTTAACCAGTTGTGAGCACACTTCTTGCTCATGAATGCAAAGGCTTAAAACAGTGTCTTGAGCTCAGGCACAGTGGAAGCACAGGATGAAAAGCACCCTATGGCATTAAAGCAAGGCCCTACTATACTAAGTTGTAAAATAGTTATGCCTACCTAGTTTCTCATGATCAAATTGAGAAACAGGCCCATATCCCTGTAACTTCCACATTATAGTCATGGTATTTGGTAGGGACTGGAATAAAGAAAATACTCAGAGTAGAAAATTGCATTGGATAGGAGCAGGGAGGAATTTTTGAAAGTATGATACAGGGTACGATAGCCCACAAGCTGTTCAGCATGGAAAAGAAGTCATGGCAGAGTAGTTCTTGAGCTGTGCTGCAACTTAATAACATTAGTCTCCACAACTCCATCCACCACAGAGTATGTAATTGAGGAAAATGGTGGCATCTTGAGATGGGGGTAAGGCCTAGTCTAAAGTTTAAATTTTCTGTCTTAAAGCCTTAAACAAACAATCCTACAGAATGGCTTGTGGAGAATCACACATCCACAAAATTGCTGCCTGGTAAGCATAGCTAATCACAGAGTACCTGTTTGCTTGCAGGAACAATGGTCAGACTAAATGAAAAATTACTTGCCCTGGAACATCAATACATACAAGGCAGAAGTGGGAGCTGGGTATCAAACACAGAAGCCACTGAAGGCGGGTGCAGGCTGGCCCTTAGGGGCAGTCTGAACAGCCCCTTAGTAAACAGAGGGTTTAAAATTAGCCCAATATTAAATATTGTACATCCAGTCAACTGAATGTAACAAATCATCATGAAATAGCCTAGTTTTATTTTAATGATCCTCCCAGTAAATTTAGTGAGACAATTAAAAACATACATTTTAGATGTTATAAGCATATGCTTTAAGGAGCACCTTTTGAAATATTAACATTGTATGTGAAGGTGTTGGTTGTTCTATGTATGTTTCACTGTTGTTAACTAACCTGTCCTTCAGCATGGTGCAACTTAAATAAAAGAGGTTATTTATGCAATAAATTGTTTAAAATTAGTCTACAGAGCATTGACACTTCCTAAATAAATATTTCAGTCACTACATATCGTTTCTTCTGTAAAAGTTCTCACAAAATTCACCCTGCTAGATTAGCAACTGATTCAAAATAACAGTGTTCTTCCTTGTCATGAATGTGTTTTCTTATCAGTCATCTATCAAGAAAGGTATTAGATAAACACAGGAAGGTGTTTTCCCCTTCTTTGGATGACTGGTACAGTTTTGCTCAGCAAGTCATAAGCAAGACTCTGATGGAAGTTTAACCTTTCAGACTTTATTTGCTGTTGATGATGTGTAATACTTGGCAAACAGCCTGTTCTTTGAACCTGCTGCCAAGAGCATGGAAAAATACTGCTTACCTCTTTCATGCATCATAAATGGAGGAAATTACCACAGATGCTGTGAAGGAGAAAATTACACATTGTCACTAGTGTAGGTACTAGAGAATTTTCAGACCCACAATGGGAATAAAGAGACCATACACAAGAGCTTGGGTTGAATAAGGCCACTTTACTGACCTATTTAAGTATTTAACTAATTTAAACTATGTGGTAAGCCATAGGGAGAGCAACCTGGTGAGGGAGCAACTCAGACAGTAGTTCTGCAACAGACCTCCTCTTTAGCTCATCCTCAGTGGCCACCAGAACCCCAAGGAGAACCCAAATACCTGGGTTGTTCCCTGGCTGGCCCTAATGGAAGGCAAGTCCTGTTGACCATCTGTGGACTCTATCCAGAAAACCTGATAGGGAAGAATGGCTGACCATAGTAAATGCACCCCGTGCCACTGGGCTTGAATAATTTGAAAGTCATGACCTGCTTGTATAATCAGGACTTTCCCTTTTAGCAAATCAAGGTCATTATCCCAAAGGTGAATAACCAAAATGTCCAGTGGAGGCCATTTTCCCATCTCAAACAACAAACAAACCATCTCATTGCAGGTTTATTTTCTGGGACTGATTGACAAGCCACAGATAAGAGGCAACAAGCCCATCTGCAATTCCTCCATCCCAACTGCCACTACCTTGGCCTCTGGAAGAATAGAAGAGAAGAAGAGAAGAAGAGACAGTATCTAATATCTGCTATACTTAATCCCGTCCCACACTGCCATCCCCAAAACAGCAGGAAATGTTTTGTTGTTCTTTTAATTGTGATGCACCATGTACAGTGATGACCCTATATAAATAAATCATCATCATCATCATCATCATCATCATCATCATCATCATCATCATCATCTCATTATCATCCATAGGCCTGTCCCAATTAGTCTCGAGTCCCACACACTGTGCTGGTAACACACTCAATGTGGTCTTTAGTACAGACCTGGAATATCTGTGGGCAGATATAACTCACATCTCTGCCCTGTCATGGACAGATCATTTTCTGATCAAGGTGGGACTGAAGGCCACTATCTAGACCCCCCTCGGGGGTGGAGGACCTATTAGAATGGTCTGCCCTTGAAGGCAGATGGAACTCAAAAGCCTCCAGGAAGCCCTAGAGGGCTTTATGGTTGGGAATTATGGCAATTCTGTCGAAGGCCTGGTTGATACTTGGAATAACCATCTAACCAGGGCCATAGACACTATCACTCCTGAGCATCCTTTCCGGCCTGCTTCAAATAAAAAAACATGGTACACGGAAGATCTTCGAAAAATGAAGTGGGCTGTGCAACGACTAGAGCGCCGCTGGTGGAAACATCAGCATTTATCTGACAAGACACTCCATGAGAACTTATTATACTCTTATGGAGTGGCAATAGATGCAGCAAAGAATTCCTTCTATGCTGCATGTATTGCATCTGCAGAGTCACATCCAGCAGAGCTATTCAGGGTAGTTAGAGAGTTAACCCAGCTGTCTCCCACCCTGCACCCTTTACTGACACCAACCAAAGCCTCCTGTGATGCTTTTAACAACTTCTTCGCAGATAAAATCTCTCGGATAAGGTCTGAGCTTGATGCCGGCATTATAACAGAAACAATAAGAGAGGTATCCAGTGACTATGTGGACCCCATTAAATTGGATCACATTGAGTTTGTAAATACTGATGAAGTGGACAAGCTCCTTAGAAGTGTAAGGAAGACGATGTGCCCCCTCAATTCTTGCCCATCATGGCTGACCGTTCAGGGAGGGGATGCAATAAAAACATCATTACAACTTATAATAAATGCATCCTTTCGGGACGGAATATTTCCATCGAATTTGAAACAAACAATAGTAAAACCACTTTTAAAGAAACCCTCTCTGGAGCCCCTGATTAGAAACAACTACAGACCGGTCTCCCTTTTACCATTCTTGGGCAAAGTGATCGAGAGGGCAGTCGCCTTCCAACTCTAAGCTGTCTTGGATGAAACCGATTATCTGGACCCATTTCAAACTGGCTTCAGGGCGGGATACTGAGTTGAGACTGCCATGGTCGCCTTAGTCGATGATCTCCATCTGAGCACCAACAGGGGAAGTGTGACCCTGTTAGTGCTCTTGGACATCTCAGTGGCCTTCGATTCCATCGACCATGATATCCTTCTGGAACGCCTAAGGGAGCTAGGTATCAGGGGCACTGCGCTCCAGTGGTTCCGCTCCTACCTCTCGGTCAGATTCCAAATGGTGAGGCTGAGGGATAGCTGCTCCTCCAAGTCCAGGGACGGAGATTTGTCAACCAGTCCTGGATGGGGTCACACTTCCCCTAAAGGACAAAGTTCACAGTTTGGGAATACTCCTGGACTCATTTCTACAGTTATCATCTCAAGTGGATGCGATGGCCAGGAGTGCTTGGTACCAGCTTCGATTGATACACCAACTGCGTCCCTACCTGGACCGAAAGGACCTTGAAGCAGTGGTACATGCACTGGTAATCTCTCGTCTTGATTTCTGTAATGCGCTTTACATAGGGCTACCTTTGTACCAAGTTTGGAAGCTTCAGCTAGCTCAAAATGCGGCAGCCAGACTGGTCACTGGAACATCTAGGTCAGACCACATAACACTGGTTCTAAAATCCCTTCATTGGCTGCCAATTAGCTTCTGAGTGCAATACAAAGTGTTGGTTATTACCTTTAAAGCCCTACATGGCTTGGGCCCAAGTTACTTGAGGGAATGCTTCTTCCTACACAATCCGCCCCGCATTCTCAGGACATCTGGGAAGAAATTATTAGAATACTCAAAGATCAGATTAACAACAACTTCCCACAGAGCATATACAGCCATAGCCCCTAAGTTATGGAACAACTTGCCGGAAGAGATCCGTCTTATTACCACCTTAGATGCCTTTAAGAAGGCACTAAAGATGGATCTCTTCCAGTGGGCTTACCCACCCGATCTTCTTTGAAGAACCTAAAGAAAATCCTACTTTTGGCTATAATACTGCATGTTAGATGATGTTTTTATTGTCCTGAATTGTATTTTTAAATGATGGTATTTTATTGTAATCTAGATGTTATTGTGGTTTTGTGTTTGTAATCCCGCTTCGATCCATTGGAAGAGGCGGGAAATAGAAATAAAATTCTATTAGGAGCCCTGGTGGTGCAGTGGTTAAATGCCTGTACTGCAGCCATTTACTCAAGACCACAAGGTTGCGAGTTCAAGACCAGAAAAAGGGCCCAAGCTTGCATCCTTCCGAGGTCACTAAAATGAGTACCCAGACTGTTGGGGCTAATTAGCTTACTTGCAAATTAGCTTACTTGCTGTTCACCGCTTTGATCTCTGGAATAGCGGTATATAAATAAAACAAATTATTATTATTAAATTAATTATTATTATTATTGTCATTCAGTTGTAAGCCTGAGAGAAGGGAACAGTTTTGTTGTTCTTTTACTTGCAATGCACCATATACACCAAATAAAGTTGATGACAAATGATGATGATGATGATCATCATCATCATCACCGTCATCATCATCATCATCATCATATTATTATTATTATTATTATTATTATTACCTTTCATCCAGGATGGGACACAAAGCAGCTTACAAAAAAAGAGTGTTCACCTCCCTATCTTAGAGCTCAGGCAGACATATATGGGAAGATTCAGTCCTTCAAATAGCCTGGGCTTGAACCAAATAGGGCAGAGTGAGATAGGTCATTGAAGGAGTGTCTACTTATGATTCCCTAGAATAGTGTGGCCTGGAGATGTCAGCATGCAGTTACGGCTTTCTTGGGAAAAGTGTCCTATATCTGGAAATCCTTTCTTTTAGAGAGCTGGTCTCACCACCACCACCATTTTTGTCTTTTGAGAGTCAGTTAAATTATATAATTATTTGAATGTCATTTTGGGAATAAGATTTCTGTCTAAACATCATGTTAGTTAAAAATAAAAATTAAGTCGCAGCGTGGAAGGGGGAAAAAGCAAATTCTCATCTCTATTTTTTAAACCTCCAGATATTTTATGATTATTCCAGAAGTTGTTTGAATGCAATTCCCACCAATCCTAGCTAGTGTATCCAATGGTGAGCCATAAGGAATTGTAATCCAACAACATCTGGAAGGCCACACATTCTCTAGTGCTGTATCATATTCATGCTGATGGGAGACACCCCACGATGACTCTTAAAATGAAAACATTTCCATTCTTTTATTCTCTTGACTGTGCCATGACTAATTAATTAATTAAAAGTGGATTTCATTCTGGTCTTGCATCACTAGTGAATGACATCTTCACAATGTATAAGATTATGTGTTATTAGGCATATCCAGTGGTAGTTTATGGACTGAGCAGGGTAGGTGGGCCCTTATTGCAAAATGATTCATGCAAAATGAGCTTTCTTTTCAAGGCTCCCAAATGGATATGGATTCTATTAATATGTTTTAAATTTTCCTCTGTTGGTAGTATTCATTTTACTATACATGTTGCAAATGTTCTTTTCTGAAAGGTCAATACCTAGTCAAAGTGCCTTGGTAAGCTTAACAAATGAAGCCCAGTGGTTCGTAAATGTTAGATTTTCAGCAAAATTGTTTCTTTTAAACCAGCAAAGCTGAAAAGTGCCTCTATGAAAAGACTTCAGTGGTTTGAATGAGAACACTGAAAAGAAACTAAAATTAGTCTAGATGGTGTTAAATATATTCATAATCAATAGCACAAGATAATGATACAAGACAGAGAAGAGTAGTTGGTTCTTGTCCATTCCATGCTGAGACTTGAAATTTAAGGTTTACAAACATAATGTCTCTACAACAAATCACATTCCAACCAAGTTCCAAAACATTGCAGAAATAATCCAGTTTGAGACTGCTTTAACTGCCCTGACTCCATGCTAGGGAATCCTGGGAATTGTAGTTTATTGTGGCACCAGAGCTCTCTGACAGAGATGGCTAAATGTCTTACAAAAAAAAAAAAAGGCTAATGCAATTTTAGGCTGCATCAATAAAAATATAGTGTCAAGGGAAGTAATAGTGCCACTGTACTCTGCTTTGGTCAGGTCCCACCTGGAATATTGTGTCCAGTTCTGGGCACCACAATTCAAAAAGGATGTTGAGAAACTGGAGTATGTCCAAAGGAGGGCGACTAAAATGGTGAAGGGTCTGGAAACCATGCCCTATGAGGAATGACTTAGGGAGCTGGGGATGCTTAGGTTAAGAGGTGATATGATAGCCCTGTTTAAATATATGAAGGGATGTCATATTGAGGAGGGAGCAAGCTTGTTTTCTGCTGCTCCAGAGAACAGGACACGGAGCAATGGATGCAAGCTCCAGGAAAAGAGATTCCACCTCAACATTAGGAGGAACTTCCTGAAAATAAGGGCTTTTTCAACAGTGGAACATACTCCCTTGGAGTGTGGTGGAGTCTCCTTCTTTGGAGGTCTTTAAACAGAGGCTGGATAGCCATCTGTCAGGGATGTTTAGATTGTGATTTCTTGTATGGCAGGGGATTGGACTGTACGGCCTTTGTGGTCTCTTCCAACTCTATGATTCTATGATTCTATGAAATACAGTTCCACATATTCCCTAGCACTGAGC
>NC_056526.1:52325394-52338700 GCF_019175285.1 Sceloporus undulatus | reverse complement strand
TTTTTTATTGTTTGTATATTATTCAGAGCTTTTGAAGGTTGATTTGAGAGGAAAGAACTGGCCATTTGCATTGCTATGAATCATTTCTCCTTTTAAAAAATTATGACAGCTGTAAGAAATGATATTTTGCTCACATGCTCACATCCATTGTGTATCTCTTCCTTTCTGACAATATGATTTGGCTTCCTAATCAATCTTGTTGCAAAATCAATTTAAGAATTCTAGTCTTATAATTCCTTGAAAGGCTTTTAAAAAAACTTTATGAACTGCACACTTTAGGGCACAATTTGCAAATATCCTTGTTACTTCCTTCCGTGAGGTTAGGCAATTGTGATTTAAGATGCCTCATATGTTTCAAGAGGCACCATTAATTTAGTATAATAATAAAAGCAAAATAGAGCATGAGACATCCTTTGGAGTATTATTTTTGTGCTAATGATTTGCTGGCTAACAAACACCATTAAAAAAGCATGCTTGTTAAAAGTCATTCTGGCTTTGGGTTCCTTTGGCATAATAACCCTTGACTTCTGAATGGTTTTGTGTAAGTAGTGGGAGATGGCAGGACTCAAATAATTAGAAAATTAGGAGCCTACGTGATATTCTTGCAACAACCTTAGGAATGAGTTGATTTATATCTGATGGATGAACTCAGATGTCCTGAAGAGTTCATTGGGGATCTGGAATACCAGATGTAGCATCTGTTTCTTCAAATGTTCAGTATTGAGCATAAGGACTTGATGGCTGTGGTGAAAAAAGATGTTGTGAGGAAGTGGGATAGAAATGTAGGATTGATGTTGGCTCTCAAATTGTAAGGGTCTCACCTATATAATTTGAAATACTGAAGTTTACTTTTGGATATCACCTGATATTAGCCTTGCAAGACACACAATGAAAGACAAAATGTAAACCCCGATGCTACTCTATCAAATGCTGTTGGACCAAGCCATACAGTTGCCAGCAGGGACAGTGTTTGTTAGAAGAGGGCCTATGTGTTCTTTAAGAAATCATTTCTGCTAGCTGAGCCTTTGATCTCTATTAATGACGCAAAACCTTGGTCAGTAATACCAATTGTTTTGCCTTTAAACAGTTTTCCTTCTCTGATTTGGACTTTGGCTTATAGTGGTAAAGGGTAATTAGGGATACAGCCTGTGTTAGATGGGGTTACACTCCCCCTGAAGACTCAGGTTCACAGTTTCTGGGTGCTCCTGAACTCAGTTCTGAACCTGTGGTGAGAAGGGTGCTTTTGTACATTCAAAGCTTGTGCACCACCTGCACCCATCCCTTGTAAGATATGGCCACAGTGGTACATGTTTTGGTTACATCTCCTTTGGACTACTGTAATGTGCTCTCCTTGTGAATGCTTTTGAACAGTTTTTGGAAACTGCAACAGGCCAGGCTGCTAATGGGGGCAAGTTACAAAGGCCACACGATGCCTTTGTTGGAAAAAGCTCCACTGGCTGCCAGGTTGTTTCTGGGCACAATTCAAAGTGCTGGTCATGACCTATAAAGCCCTATATGGCTCTGGTCCAGGCTATTTGGCTATCTCCATGTATGACCCAACCCTGGCCCTGAGATCCTCAGGAGAGGCCCTTCCCTCAGTCCCACTCCCATCCCAAGCACAGTTGGTGATGGCTCTAGACTCTGAAACTCCCTTCCCAGGGAGACCAGAATGTCCCTTACTTGTTGTCCATCCACCAGCAGGCTAAAACCTTATGCAGACATGCTTTTAAAACAGAATGTTTTTTAAAGGACTGGCTTGGGATGTTGTATCATTTTAAGTGTTTTAAGCAGTTTTATCTTTTTAACTATATTTTATTCTTTAAATATTGTTACAATTTAATTCTATTTTAAAGTACAACTTTTCTATGTGTTTAATTATATTGTTCTTTTAATATTGTGAGCTGCTCTAGGTCCCAGGTCTGGGAAAAGAGTGGGATACAAATAAATATCATCATCATCATCTATTGTAGGAGAATCATGTCCCTTCCAGATGTTATTGGAATGCACCATCATCTGTCCTTGCAACTATAGCCAATGGAGAAGAATGCTGGGATATGCAGTCCCATAATATCTGAGGTTCTCCTAGAAGTGCAGCCTCTGAGAAAACTGAGTTGTGCCAAGAGTACATCTTGGCTGGACCTCTATGGGTATAGCCATAGAAAGAGTATAAGTACCTCCTTTGCTCTGATCTTAATATCTAGTATATAATTGTCATAGCCTTTCCAGGAAGCTGCATTATGCTTAAGGAAAGCTGAAAGTGTTTCCTTATTTCTTTTCTCTTGCAACATTTCTAATTTTTTCCCAGAAATTATTTTAATAATACCAGATGAACTAATCCCTGCCAAGGCATCTTGCAGCTTTTGGGTGGGTATCAATTTCATGCAGTTCTGAGCTGTCTCGCTTCAAAATCCACTAAAATGAGAAAAGAAAATTTAACCAGTTGTGAGCACACTTCTTGCTCATGAATGCAAAGGCTTAAAACAGTGTCTTGAGCTCAGGCACAGTGGAAGCACAGGATGAAAAGCACCCTATGGCATTAAAGCAAGGCCCTACTATACTAAGTTGTAAAATAGTTATGCCTACCTAGTTTCTCATGATCAAATTGAGAAACAGGCCCATATCCCTGTAACTTCCACATTATAGTCATGGTATTTGGTAGGGACTGGAATAAAGAAAATACTCAGAGTAGAAAATTGCATTGGATAGGAGCAGGGAGGAATTTTTGAAAGTATGATACAGGGTACGATAGCCCACAAGCTGTTCAGCATGGAAAAGAAGTCATGGCAGAGTAGTTCTTGAGCTGTGCTGCAACTTAATAACATTAGTCTCCACAACTCCATCCACCACAGAGTATGTAATTGAGGAAAATGGTGGCATCTTGAGATGGGGGTAAGGCCTAGTCTAAAGTTTAAATTTTCTGTCTTAAAGCCTTAAACAAACAATCCTACAGAATGTCTTGTGGAGAATCACACATCCACAAAATTGCTGCCTGGTAAGCATAGCTAATCACAGAGTACCTGTTTGCTTGCAGGAACAATGGTCAGACTAAATGAAAAATTACTTGCCCTGGAACATCAATACATACAAGGCAGAAGTGGGAGCTGGGTATCAAACACAGAAGCCACTGAAGGCGGGTGCAGGCTGGCCCTTAGGGGCAGTCTGAACAGCCCCTTAGTAAACAGAGGGTTTAAAATTAGCCCAATATTAAATATTGTACATCCAGTCAACTGAATGTAACAAATCATCATGAAATAGCCTAGTTTTATTTTAATGATCCTCCCAGTAAATTTAGTGAGACAATTAAAAACATACATTTTAGATGTTATAAGCATATGCTTTAAGGAGCACCTTTTGAAATATTAACATTGTATGTGAAGGTGTTGGCTGTTCTATGTATGTTTCACTGTTGTTAACTAACCTGTCCTTCAGCATGGTGCAACTTAAATAAAAGAGGTTATTTATGCAATAAATTGTTTAAAATTAGTCTACAGAGCATTGACACTTCCTAAATAAATATTTCAGTCACTACATATCGTTTCTTCTGTAAAAGTTCTCACAAAATTCACCCTGCTAGATTAGCAACTGATTCAAAATAACAGTGTTCTTCCTTGTCATGAATGTGTTTTCTTATCAGTCATCTATCAAGAAAGGTATTAGATAAACACAGGAAGGTGTTTTCCCCTTCTTTGGATGACTGGTACAGTTTTGCTCAGCAAGTCATAAGCAAGACTCTGATGGAAGTTTAACCTTTCAGACTTTATTTGCTGTTGATGATGTGTAATACTTGGCAAACAGCCTGTTCTTTGAACCTGCTGCCAAGAGCATGGAAAAATACTGCTTACCTCTTTCATGCATCATAAATGGAGGAAATTACCACAGATGCTGTGAAGGAGAAAATTACACATTGTCACTAGTGTAGGTACTAGAGAATTTTCAGACCCACAATGGGAATAAAGAGACCATACACAAGAGCTTGGGTTGAATAAGGCCACTTTACTGACCTATTTAAGTATTTAACTAATTTAAACTATGTGGTAAGCCATAGGGAGAGCAACCTGGTGAGGGAGCAACTCAGACAGTAGTTCTGCAACAGACCTCCTCTTTAGCTCATCCTCAGTGGCCACCAGAACCCCAAGGAGAACCCAAATACCTGGGTTGTTCCCTGGCTGGCCCTAATGGAAGGCAAGTCCTGTTGACCATCTGTGGACTCTATCCAGAAAACCTGATAGGGAAGAATGGCTGACCATAGTAAATGCACCCCGTGCCACTGGGCTTGAATAATTTGAAAGTCATGACCTGCTTGTATAATCAGGACTTTCCCTTTTAGCAAATCAAGGTCATTATCCCAAAGGTGAATAACCAAAATGTCCAGTGGAGGCCATTTTCCCATCTCAAACAACAAACAAACCATCTCATTGCAGGTTTATTTTCTGGGACTGATTGACAAGCCACAGATAAGAGGCAACAAGCCCATCTGCAATTCCTCCATCCCAACTGCCACTACCTTGGCCTCTGGAAGAATAGAAGAGAAGAAGAGAAGAAGAGACAGTATCTAATATCTGCTATACTTAATCCAGTCCCATACTGCCATCCCCAAAACAGCAGGAAATGTTTTGTTGTTCTTTTAATTGTGATGCACCATGTACAGTGATGACCCTATATAAATAAATCATCATCATCATCATCATCATCATCTCATTATCATCCATGGGCCTGTCCCAATTAGTCTCGAGTCCCACACACTGTGCTGGTAACACACTCAATGTGGTCTTCAGTACAGACCTGGAATATCTGTGGGCAGAGATAACTCACATCTCTGCCCTGTCATGGACAGATCATTTTCTGATCAAGGTGGGACTGAAGGCCACTATCTAGACCCCCCTCGGGGGTGGAGGACCTATTAGAATGGTCTGCCCTTGAAGGCAGATGGAACTCAAAAGCCTCCAGGAAGCCCTAGAGGGCTTTATGGTTGGGAATTATGGCAATTCTGTCGAAGGCCTGGTTGATACTTGGAATAACCATCTAACCAGGGCCATAGACACTATCACTCCCGAGCATCCTTTCCGGCCTGCTTCAAATAAAAAAACATGGTACACGGAAGATCTTCGAAAAATGAAGTGGGCTGTGCAACGACTAGAGCGCCGCTGGTGGAAACATCAGCATTTATCTGACAAGACACTCCATGAGAACTTATTATACTCTTATGGAGTGGCAATAGATGCAGCAAAGAATTCCTTCTATGCTGCATGTATTGCATCTGCAGAGTCACATCCAGCAGAGCTATTCAGGGTAGTTAGAGAGTTAACCCAGCTGTCTCCCACCCTGCACCCTTTACTGACACCAACCAAAGCCTCCTGTGATGCTTTTAACAACTTCTTCGCAGATAAAATCTCTCGGATAAGGTCTGAGCTTGATGCCGGCATTATAACAGAAACAATAAGAGAGGTATCCAGTGACTATGTGGACCCCATTAAATTGGATCACATTGAGTTTGTAAATACTGATGAAGTGGACAAGCTCCTTAGAAGTGTAAGGAAGACGATGTGCCCCCTCAATTCTTGCCCATCATGGCTGACCGTTCAGGGAGGGGATGCAATAAAAACATCATTACAACTTATAATAAATGCATCCTTTCGGGACGGAATATTTCCATCGAATTTGAAACAAACAATAGTAAAACCACTTTTAAAGAAACCCTCCCTGGAGCCCCTGATTAGAAACAACTACAGACCGGTCTCCCTTTTACCATTCTTGGGCAAAGTGATCGAGAGGGCAGTCGCCTTCCAACTCCAAGCTGTCTTGGATGAAACCGATTATCTGGACCCATTTCAAACTGGCTTCAGGGCGGGATACTGAGTTGAGACTGCCATGGTCGCCTTAGTCGATGATCTCCATCTGAGCACCAACAGGGGAAGTGTGACCCTGTTAGTGCTCTTGGACATCTCAGTGGCCTTCGATTCCATCGACCATGATATCCTTCTGGAACGCCTAAGGGAGCTAGGTATCAGGGGCACTGCGCTCCAGTGGTTCCGCTCCTACCTCTCGGTCAGATTCCAAATGGTGAGGCTGAGGGATAGCTGCTCCTCCAAGTCCAGGGACGGAGATTTGTCAACCAGTCCTGGATGGGGTCACACTTCCCCTAAAGGACAAAGTTCACAGTTTGGGAATACTCCTGGACTCATTTCTACAGTTATCATCTCAAGTGGATGCGATGGCCAGGAGTGCTTGGTACCAGCTTCGATTGATACACCAACTGCGTCCCTACCTGGACCGAAAGGACCTTGAAGCAGTGGTACATGCACTGGTAATCTCTCGTCTTGATTTCTGTAATGCGCTTTACATAGGGCTACCTTTGTACCAAGTTTGGAAGCTTCAGCTAGCTCAAAATGCGGCAGCCAGACTGGTCACTGGAACATCTAGGTCAGACCACATAACACTGGTTCTAAAATCCCTTCATTGGCTGCCAATTAGCTTCTGAGTGCAATACAAAGTGTTGGTTATTACCTTTAAAGCCCTACATGGCTTGGGCCCAAGTTACTTGAGGGAATGCTTCTTCCTACACAATCCGCCCCGCATTCTCAGGACATCTGGGAAGAAATTATTAGAATACACAAAGATCAGATTAACAACAACTTCCCACAGAGCATATACAGCCATAGCCCCTAAGTTATGGAACAACTTGCCGGAAGAGATCCGTCTTATTACCACCTTAGATGCCTTTAAGAAGGCACTAAAGATGGATCTCTTCCAGTGGGCTTACCCACCCGATCTTCTTTGAAGAACCTAAAGAAAATCCTACTTTTGGCTATAATACTGCATGTTAGATGATGTTTTTATTGTCCTGAATTGTATTTTTAAATGATGGTATTTTATTGTAATCTAGATGTTATTGTGGTTTTGTGTTTGTAATCCCGCTTCGATCCATTGGAAGAGGCGGGAAATAGAAATAAAATTCTATTAGGAGCCCTGGTGGTGCAGTGGTTAAATGCCTGTACTGCAGCCATTTACTCAAGACCACAAGGTTGCGAGTTCAAGACCAGAAAAAGGGCCCAAGCTTGCATCCTTCCGAGGTCACTAAAATGAGTACCCAGACTGTTGGGGCTAATTAGCTTACTTGCAAATTAGCTTACTTGCTGTTCACCGCTTTGATCTCTGGAATAGCGGTATATAAATAAAACAAATTATTATTATTAAATTAATTATTATTATTATTGTCATTCAGTTGTAAGCCTGAGAGAAGGGAACAGTTTTGTTGTTCTTTTACTTGCAATGCACCATATACACCAAATAAAGTTGATGACAAATGATGATGATGATGATCATCATCATCATCACCGTCATCATCATCATCATCATCATATTATTATTATTATTATTATTATTATTACCTTTCATCCAGGATGGGACACAAAGCAGCTTACAAAAAAAGAGTGTTCACCTCCCTATCTTAGAGCTCAGGCAGACATATATGGGAAGATTCAGTCCTTCAAATAGCCTGGGCTTGAACCAAATAGGGCAGAGTGAGATAGGTCATTGAAGGAGTGTCTACTTATGATTCCCTAGAATAGTGTGGCCTGGAGATGTCAGCATGCAGTTACGGCTTTCTTGGGAAAAGTGTCCTATATCTGGAAATCCTTTCTTTTAGAGAGCTGGTCTCACCACCACCACCATTTTTGTCTTTTGAGAGTCAGTTAAATTATATAATTATTTGAATGTCATTTTGGGAATAAGATTTCTGTCTAAACATCATGTTAGTTAAAAATAAAAATTAAGTCGCAGCGTGGAAGGGGGAAAAAGCAAATTCTCATCTCTATTTTTTAAACCTCCAGATATTTTATGATTATTCCAGAAGTTGTTTGAATGCAATTCCCACCAATCCTAGCTAGTGTATCCAATGGTGAGCCATAAGGAATTGTAATCCAACAACATCTGGAAGGCCACACATTCTCTAGTGCTGTATCATATTCATGCTGATGGGAGACACCCCACGATGACTCTTAAAATGAAAACATTTCCATTCTTTTATTCTCTTGACTGTGCCATGACTAATTAATTAATTAAAAGTGGATTTCATTCTGGTCTTGCATCACTAGTGAATGACATCTTCACAATGTATAAGATTATGTGTTATTAGGCATATCCAGTGGTAGTTTATGGACTGAGCAGGGTAGGTGGGCCCTTATTGCAAAATGATTCATGCAAAATGAGCTTTCTTTTCAAGGCTCCCAAATGGATATGGATTCTATTAATATGTTTTAAATTTTCCTCTGTTGGTAGTATTCATTTTACTATACATGTTGCAAATGTTCTTTTCTGAAAGGTCAATACCTAGTCAAAGTGCCTTGGTAAGCTTAACAAATGAAGCCCAGTGGTTCGTAAATGTTAGATTTTCAGCAAAATTGTTTCTTTTAAACCAGCAAAGCTGAAAAGTGCCTCTATGAAAAGACTTCAGTGGTTTGAATGAGAACACTGAAAAGAAACTAAAATTAGTCTAGATGGTGTTAAATATATTCATAATCAATAGCACAAGATAATGATACAAGACAGAGAAGAGTAGTTGGTTCTTGTCCATTCCATGCTGAGACTTGAAATTTAAGGTTTACAAACATAATGTCTCTACAACAAATCACATTCCAACCAAGTTCCAAAACATTGCAGAAATAATCCAGTTTAGACTGCTTTAACTGCCCTGACTCCATGCTAGGGAATCCTGGGAATTGTAGTTTATTGTGGCACCAGAGCTCTCTGACAGAGATGGCTAAATGTCTTACAAAAAAAAAAAAAAGGCTAATGCAATTTTAGGCTGCATCAATAAAAATATAGTGCCAAGAGAAGTAATAGTGCCACTGTACTCTGCTTTGGTCAGGTCCCACCTGGAATATTGTGTCCAGTTCTGGGCACCATAGCTGCCCCAGCCCTTTGGAATGCGCTGCCCACAGAGCTCCGCTCGTCCACCACCCTGGCCCAATTTAGGAAGGACCTCAAAACCTTCCTATTCCAACAGGCATTCCCCGAGTAAATATCCTGTGGGCCTCCCTCCTCTCTTTCGTGGCCAAGAGGTTGGGCTTTGGGGCTTTACTGTTGGGTTGTTTTAAATATGTTTTTATTGGAACTGTTTGTATTTTAATTATGTTGTGAGCCGCCCTGATCGGAGGAAGGGCGGCATATAAATAAAAATTTTATTATTATTATTATTATTATTATTATTATTATTATTATTATTATTATTATTTATTTTATTATTTATTATTATTATCACCACAATTCAAAAAGGATGTTGAGAAACTGGAGCATGTCCAAAGGAGGGCGACTAAAATGGTGAAGGGTCTGGAAACCATGCCCTATGAGGAATGACTTAGGGAGCTGGGGATGCTTAGGTTAAGAGGTGATATGATAGCCCTGTTTAAATATATGAAGGGATGTCATATTGAGGAGGGAGCAAGCTTGTTTTCTGCTGCTCCAGAGAACAGGACATGGAGCAATGGATGCAAGCTGCAGGAAAAGAGATTCCACCTCAACATTAGGAGGAACTTCCTGAAAATAAGGGCTTTTTCAACAGTGGAACATACTCCCTTGGAGTGTGGTGGAGTCTCCTTCTTTGGAGGTCTTTAAACAGAGGCTGGATAGCCATCTGTCGGGGATGTTTAGATTGTGATTTCTTGTATGGCAGGGGATTGGACTGTATGGCCTTTGTGGTCTCTTCCAACTCTATGATTCTATGAAATACAGTTCCACATATTCCCTAGCACTGAGCACTTAAAGCAGTCTCAAACTGGATTATTTTTGCAGTGTGTTTGGGACCCAAGATAGTTTCACAGAAAAAAATGATAATATGTTCAAATATGGTGCTTTACAGACCGCCCAAAAAGGGCGGTCTGCCAGTGCCTCTGGTTGCTGCGTCTGGGAACCACAGCGGACAAACCGTGCGATTCCCGGATGCAAGAAAAAAGAAGCTGCAAAATGCAGCTTCTTCTTGTGGCGCGGAAATGGCGCTGCAAGTCGTCAATGGCACACTCGCAGCGTCATTTCTGCTGTGCAACGTGCGGATGCTAGGTGTCCGTGATGTCAAGATGGTGGCACCCATGTACAACGGGAGCCACCATTTTGTATGCGCTTGGCGCATACTAGGGTTAGGGGCATCCGGAAAGGACGCCCTTTTCTAACCCTAGTACGTGCCGAGCACGTACTAGGGTGCCTGTCTGTAACGGGCCTAAGATGCCAAATCAGTGGCCAGGAGTATGTTTGCACAGTTAAAACACCAGCTGTGCCTATTCCTTGAGGAGTCAGATCTTGCTATGGTAATACATACCGTAACACATCCTGTTTAGATTACTCTGTGTGGAGTAATCTTCATTTTGGAAATATTCAGAAACTTCAGCTAATTCAAAATTCTGCAGCCAGCCTGCTGACAAGGGTTGGTTACAGAGATCATACAACTCCCTTGTTGAAACAGCGTTTCTGACTATCAGTCTGTTTCTCGGCTGCATTCAACATGCTGGTTATGATCTTTAAAACCTACACAGCTTGAGTCCAGATTATATTTTAAAAATCATATTTCCCTATAGAAGCTAGCCTGAGTTTTAAAATCTTTGGGAGAGGGACTTCACTTGACCCCACCACCATCACAGGCACCTTTGCTGACACATGGGAGAGAGACTTTACAATGACTGCTCACAAGTGTGGAACTCCTTTCTACAAGGGGACTTGTAACCACCATCACCCCATTTCTCTTTTTGCCGACCTTTCTATTTAGGCAGACTTATGGTCTTTAATTACATGGCAGAAGGGCTTTGCATGTCATTTTGAGAATAAAATTGTACATGTTGTACTGTGTTTTTATTTTGTATCTTTTCAATTATTGTTTAAATAGATTTTAATATGTTTTAACCATGTGGTTTTGAATAGACTTGTTGTTTGATAGTTTAACTTTTGTAACATTTGATTTTAGCTAAACTTTTATTTTAAATTACTGCATGCCACTTTGGGCCCATACCAGGGGGAAAATGGGAGTATCAGTTAAATGAATAAAGAGATTATTGCACCACCCTTTCCTGTCCTTTCCTCCCGAGCTAAATGCAGGATGTAAACTTTAATATGTGGATTTTATTGCACACCTCTGTGCCCAGGCAGCAGGCATCCCATATCCGATCATGGTATCCTGTACCTGATCTGGACTTATTATTATTATTATTATTATTAACCTTTATTTATAAAGCACTGTAAATTTACACATCTCCCACATCTTGCAAAAATGCATATTAAAGTGTACATCCCACATCTAGCTCCTGCATAGATCACATTACAATGAGAAGAAAACTGGCATCAGTTTAAAAACAGACCAATACCTTATTACAAACACATTTTACCTTGAGAGCAAGATTTACAGCTCTTTTGCACACTGCACCACTTTGTCTGCTGTTGCTGTTTGGGTTTCTTTCTTTCTTTCTTTTTTATAGCAGCTGGGAAGTGAGGTCAAATTTATCTCCCCTGTGGGTATTTGAACCAATGACATCCAGAGAGTGTTTATACATTTTGTGTCTGCTTTAGAACTCACAGAGTTCACTTGACTACTATGACTTCCCAATCCTTTTCAGAAAAAACATTGTCTTTGTCATTCTGCCCCAGTGAAGGAATTTGAGACTTAATTAATTAATAGGCACAGTCACTTTTCATAATTTTGTGTATGTATTAGCTTTATTTTGTTTCTAGTACTTACGCAAAGAGAGGGACACAGGCCTGAAACAGACAGGCCAAATAACCCGACTTTCAGCCATATTCTGGGCATAGTTTAGATGATGCACACTTAAAACGCAGACGAAAGCTGCGCCAAGGCTGCATCTTTGCTGAAGAACCAGGCCAAAAAGTGGCACACAAGACCCGCTCCTTTAGCTGGCCTTGTTCAAAACTGTGACAGCAACCCAAATTGGGCCTGGGCCCATATGACTGGCATGACCAAAGTAGAATTGGCACTGGAGTGGCCCCGACCACTTTATTGGGCCCATTATTTTGGCTTATACACACCTTTCCCCATTCTGTATATAATGTTTCCACAATTTTGCAGGAATTTTTTTTTGTTCCCAGCACAACATAAACTGTGCAGGTTTTGAGAACTGTGCAGGAGTATGAGAAACTCTGCAGCTGTACAATAAAAATCTATGCTCATGGTGTTCATTGTACACAAAAAAACTGCACTGTTTTCTAAGGAAAATAACTTATATTGTTTCCGCAATGGTTTTGCAGTTTGTCACCATATCACTTATACAAACAACACGATGAAAGGATTGGCATCATGACAGTTTGAGCTGGTGGAAAAAGTGATGGGAAACCAAAGAGAGGCATAGAGGAAGATGGAGTCTGAATGGGTTTTAAGAGTTTATACTTGCATACACTTTTATTTGGAATTGTCCTAAAGAAGGGAAGACAAGCACTGCTTCCTTAAAGGCAAATAAATTTGGGCTATCTAGAGCTGCAGCCTCTTCTGCTTTTAATGTAGCACAATCCAAATGTTACACAGTAGTTAAAGAAATTCAAACTGAGTGAAGGTGCAACTTTTGCTGGTTGAATGTTTTGTGATTTCCTTTCCAAGCTGAAATATGCACAGTTTTCAGGGAAGTCTGTGCAGTTGTCAGGAAAAGCAGCATGGTTTCTGATAAACGATGAAGTTTTCTGGGCAAGATGTGGAACTTTGATTGGAAATGTATATTACTAGTTGTTGTTGTGTGATTTCAAGTTGTTTCTGATTTATGGTGACCATATTATATAGTTTTCTTGACAAGATTGGTTTTGGTGTGGTTTGTCTTTGGCTTCATCTGATGCTGAGAGTGTGTGACTTGCCTATGGTTACCCAATGAGTTTCCATGGCCGAATAGTGATTTGAACTCTGATCTCCAGGGTTCTAAGTCCAACACGCAAACCACTATACCATGCTCTCTCTCTCATCTTTGTCACTAGGCAACTATAAATCAGTATTGTTTATTATTACTGTAAATCAGGGTTGCCACTTTTTTTCTGGCAGATTCTCTCTGTGCTGAAAATAGCTGTTTCTACTAAATTTGGCAAGCACAGATGGGTGAAAGTTTTGTTACGATTTTTTTTTAAGAATTTACCAAAATTCACAAAATACATACATGTATATGTTTTGTGAGAAAGAAACAGGAGAGAAAGAACTTGAGTTGTTAAAAATTCAAATGCAGGAGAAAGTAAAACTGACAGATTTTCCAATACCAGCTATCAAAGATCCCAAACTGGAGAATGGCAGTATGGCATGGGATGGCTTCTGAACGTTTGCTACAGATTTCTTTTCATT